>NC_083317.1:23210255-23331091 GCF_963455315.2 Globicephala melas | reverse complement strand
GGACGCTCACTTGGCGGCCCATCCCAGGGACTCACCTGAGACCTCGGACATGACTCTACTCTGGTGCCCCATTTTTTCCTGGAACAGAAGGCAGGCAGGCAGGAAGGAAGGAAGGAAGGGAAAAAAGAGAGGAAGAGAGAGAAAAAGGAAGAAAAGAAAAAATATATAACTGCGGGAATTTTAATTTTTGCTAAGAAAAATGATATTTAAAACAAAAAGTTCAAAGTATTACAGAAACCATGTGAACATTTTATTTACCTAGTCATTCAGCACCCATGACCCAGTGCCATGTGCTTACCATGTGCCAAGCTAATATATTAGCTAGAAGATGACTAAGATATACTTCCTTCCCAAATTCCTTAGCCATTTTAATATTTATTTCAGTAGAAGATATATATTTATTTAATGAAGATGATTATTATTTATTAATGAGAGGGGTCTTCTTGAAGCATTTTTTGGCTATTGCTCTCAATACCTAGGGAAAAAATGATTGATAAAGAGAACACGCAAATTGTTTTGAGCAGAATCCACAAGCTATGCATTACCTAAAAAAGAAATGAGATATGAATTTAGAATACCTATGTTCTGTTTAAGTAGAATTCAAGGATATTGTCTCCTTGCCAGCAGAAGTAACTTGTAAGTGGAACAGTTACAAATAAAAATCCTGATACTACCCAAGTGTTTATCTTTGTTAACAACAAAAACACCCTCAGGGATCCTAGTTAGTTTCCTCCCCCATTTACTCCACCCACAATGGAATATAATGATGATAGGTATAAGGGCAAGAGCATTCATTAATGCAAACCTCAATTTATATGAAGAAGTGACATTTTATTTTGGTAAATAAAAATAACAAGGATACTGACATGGCATAGAATAATCGCTTACAGTGTGACTGAAATTAGGGAATGTGGTAGACAGTTGAGGCTAAATGGGTTTCCATTAGAATTAGGAGAAAGACTGAATTACATACTGCCTTTTGTCAGTGAGCATTAGAGGAATCATAGATGTGTGCAATGCAGATTACTTCAAAGAGACTTGGAGTAGAAATTAGAAAACTGTTTTGAATCCTGGTGCCTATATTCATTCATTTATTTCCTACTCATCTTTTATCAATTTATTTATTAATTGTAATTAGGCAATTATTTTAATACACTTTTATGATGAATATGTTTAATCTAATTCTGAGGTATTATTTTTTTGCAGCTCAGATTTTTCTTTTTATTATTTATTTATCTTTAACAATAATATATTCAGATGATAGCAAAACTCTGAGGGTACAAAAGAATAATCTTTAAGTCTCCTTTGGGAACGTTGTTGGGAGCTGCATTTCCTAACACAATGCCTCTTTCTTGAATGGAGGATGTTGCTGATTTTGAGTGACTGTCACTCACAGAAAGAATGCAGGGCTCTGGGTTACTGATTATCCACCACTGACCCTGCGGCTTGAGTTGCATGTGTAAGTTTAGGTGACATTTTTGCTCATTCATGTTCCAACTAAAATGCTGCCTATGACTAGAGCACCCAAGGGTGGCTAAGGAGGCAGCAGACAGCCTTTACCCTGTGCATTCCCAACACTGTCGCTGAGGACAGTTCAGCCATTCCCACCACAGGCTCTCTGACCCCTGTCAAGCAGTCCTTGTCACTCTGCAACAACAATGGGCTCTTCCAAACAATGTCATCTATCTTGCCTCTGATCAATATGATGTCATGCTTTCCCAGGTAAGTCACAAGCTGAGCCAGAGAAGGGATGGACATTACTTGGATGAACGGGACCATTTTTCTAGTCATCTAGGCCCCTCTTCTGGTCTTCATCCCCTCCTCCATGATTTGCAGACAAGTGTTGTGCAATGTCAACATTGAAAGAGGTTATAGTTTACAAATGTGGCTTTTGCCTAAAGTGTCCAAAAGAATAGTTAATACATTTACACTATGTACTCTCAATGGTAAATATAACATGACCAGAAAACTATTTATCATTCAAATTTTCCTACATACTCTGAATAAAATTGCATCACAACTTTTGAGAGAGTAATTTGAAGTCAGTATCCATTATGGCACAATGGGTGATGCAGCATTAAATAAATGGTATTAAGGAACCATAAAGCCAAAAAGGCCCACATTGTTTCAATTCAGACAGGCTGAGGAAAGCCATGTCACTATGTGCAAAAGCAATATAGCTACCTTTTTTTCTCATGATGGGAATAATAAAATTAGCAAGAAATGGCACATTTGATGATTAAGAAAAAGAATAGAGGGTCCCTGGGCCTGAATAAGAAAAGATAGTTTAGTACACTACAAAGACTCTTCCTACCCATTATTTTAAATTTACATTAATAAATCACTCTACCCCACATGGGTCCATGCACTTTTAACATATTTTTTTAAAAATCCAATTCCTTGTATGTACATAGGGTCCCCACCAAAGATATTTGCTTACAGCTCCACATACTCTTGGGTAAGCCCTGCCCAGAAATATGCTAACTGTGAAGTGTGGTCAATACAATTACATAATCTGAAATCTGCTTTCTAATTTCTACTCCATGGTCCATTGCTATAAGATTTTGAAAAAGAGTAATGTCTTTGTACTTCTTTTTCCTCTCTTCCAAATGGAGATATAAGAGTAATTACATCACTAGTATGGTGTGAATGCTAATTACCCATATAGAATGCCTAGTAATTTTTTTTATTATTATTACTACTAGTCTAGTGCTCCATAAATATTGACTACTAGTAGTAATAGTTGTAATAGTAGTACTCATGAGAGGTTGTGGCTTGAATTAAAAAGATGATGAGGGAAAATTTCTTGGAGGCAGAAATGTTTGAGGGAATTTAAGAACACATTCTTAAATATTTAACATTAGATTGTTGCTTTGCTAAACTCTTGTGAAATTCTTCAACTGCTCTGCATATACAGTAAAGTCTGGCATATACACAACCTTGAGTCCATGGTCCCTGGAAGGAGATGACTTCTGGAAAATGATATAATATGGAGAGAAGTGACTTCTGCAGAGTGACATCATGTAGAAAACAGACTGTAGGTACAGGAGGAAAAAATCCAGAAGAGAGAGAGAAAAGCAGAAGTAGGAATTTAGAGCTTGAGATCCTTAGGAGAAAAGTGTAGGCAACCCTTCCTTCAAATCCTCAGGAATCTCTAGGGACATTGGAAATGAAGTATTTTCCCCCACCCCCACCATACATAGCTAGTTGATTTAAGCCAATTTTACCTAAATAATAAAGGAAAAGGTGACACAAGCAATTTGAACTTGGGAACATACAGCAAGTTAGCATGTTGGTTACACATCGAGTTATTCCAGGTATTGTAAGAGTAAACAAGTCTGCTTAACCCAAGTCTCCGCTTTGAAAACAAACAAAGCACATATGTAATACTCAATGGGAAGACATTTTGATAATGTTGAAAGCTGAGTCATGAGTTCAGTTAAATTTTGAAATAATTAAATCTGATATTGACCACATCTTTGTTTCATTAGTGTTAATTTGGTTCTACAGTAAAATCTCCCTGGACATTATTTTGTTGCTGCCATATCCCATAAGGCACCTCTGTGGCAGGAAATCTTCAGCATTTCAAGGTTTTGAAAGAATTCCTCTCTAAAGAAGACCCTCATTATAGATCCTACAAGTCAAAACTTTGGGCCCAGCTTCAACCTCTGACACCAGCATTGTCACACTTTTCAGTGGTCTATTGACTGTCTCACAATCTCCCATCTGCATTTCCATGCCTGGTCCCTCACCATGACAGTCTGTTCACTTGGAATGTCTCCTCTCCTCCTCTGCACTTCCCCATACTCCTTCCATGTTTAAAGACCACTTCCAGTCATTGTCAGAGAACATTTCTGATGATTTCTGTGTGCTCATTCATTATAAACTCACAGCACTTATTTTCTAAAATGTGACTGGAACTCATAATCAGATATTTCCTAAGGAGATCCTATACTGCTGACTTGCATCACTGTTCTTTTTTTCTGTACCTAAATCTATTGTGCTCCTTCCTAGATTCTGACCTCAGAGAAGGATTAGGTCCTTGTGTTATAAAATCCTTCGCATAGCATGGTACTCAGCATATAATAGCAATAATGGAGGACCAATTTGAAGTTTTCCAAATAAATTAATCATATCATGCATATTTATGATCGAAATAAGCTCTAGTTGGGTCACTGAAGACATTTTAGTGATATATAATTTAGATCTAATTTTCAGAAAAGAAATATAAATTAGAAGAGGTGACACAACACAAAGTATATTTTAGATTAACTGTAAGTTCCTTAATAATTAAAAACTATATAAAAATTCTCCAGATATCTCACAGGTGAGATGGTAAATGCCTGGCCAAGTCAATTTATAAATAAACAAGCTAATAAAATGCTGATAAACAAGTATCAATCAATAGAATAAAGGTTGGAAAAAATACTGGTAGTCACTTGACTGAAAGAATGCAGTTTTGAGCCTGGAATCTGGGGCTGTTGATGAGGAAGCATTTATGAGATGTGTCAGATGTAAGTATGAGTAACACTTTTTTTTGGAAAAAGTAATTTTTTTTTCATATATGCTGACTCTTACTATGATGACAAAGGGCTCTCACAAGTATAAGCAGCAATTTTATTTTAAAATGTTTTCTTCAATATATAAATAATGCTTTAAACATAAGTGAAGAATATCTCAGAGCTTTATGCTATAGAGAGGTTATTTTGAAAGTAGAATTTGAAATTTTTTCATTATATGTATTTCATTATTGAAAATGATGTGTGTGGTAATGTATCACTTATTAAATTTCTCTTTTATGTAAACATTTGAAAATCATATTTTATAGTCTGCTGAAAATTCTAGTGTCTTAAGAGTTCCAATGTGTTTTGCATGTACTTATAAAATATACAAAACTACAGATGTGAAATATGAATATGAAATAGTAAAATAATTGATACTATTAGCTATTAAGAATAGCTGGACATTAAGAAAGATGAAAATTTAATAGTTAAATTACAACTAAAACCTTTATTCAACTTTTCATGGTTAAAAAATAAATGTCTTGCTTTACCATGGGCAGCCAGCAGTTTAAACTATTACAGCCCTTCAGACAAAGTACCCAAATAACATGTTTTTTTACTCTCTGCATTCCAATTTCTTAAACCAGCTTTCTAAAAACTACTGGTTATAAAGCATACTTAAATATATTGTTCTCAGAAAAACAGATTATCATCCATTCATTAATTGTCAAATTAATTAATAAGTTAGTAACATATTTAGAATAACAAGCTGATTTTATCACATTAATAAAGTCAAATATTTTGAAGCAAGTACAGTCATCGGGAACTGGTCCTTTTACTTTTTATTTTGTTCTCTTTTATATGTACATGAGTATATAATAGTATATACATACATGTATAAACACACAGTGAACTACAAAATTTTTTATTAATCATCTATATTCTGAAAATATGTTTAACGTATTTTATCTTAGTCTATAAGATAATTTAATATCTACAGTATACTTTTTTATATAACTAGATAAACAAATCTGAAGAAAACAACTCCTTGCATGTCATTTTACTCCAATTTTGACTCAGTCTGACGTGCTTGCTTACCCCAGAATCTTGAGGATTTCCACAGAAAGTTCAGGGACCCCATTAACACATTTTTTCCAATTGCATTTTTTAAAATGGCAACAATACAAGGAGCTAAACCATGATAAGTGAGATCTTGAAAGAAGCAGTTTCATTATTTCTAACCTATATATCTTAAGGAAAAATCTAACATTTAGAGATACAACTGAATGGGAAGAATTTTTAATAATTTGACCTTTTCTTTCACTCACTTGTCTTTGACAATGATGACCTAACTCTGTTGGGTCCCATTGTCCTTAGGAGTTAACAGAAGTATACTATCTGAATTATGTGGTATTGATTCCAAGATACTAGGAGGTGATTTTAAGAAATAAAGATGTAATGCCTTGGCAAAATAAGAGGATTTTTTTTCAAATGTCTCAGATGATATATAAATAGACCCACAATCCCTGCAAGTGCCTAGTTGGCATCACAAATAATTCAGTCACCATGGTAAAATCATTATATCCTCAGCTATAGAGAAAAAAGAAATCAAAACAAAAATATAGTTGATCACTGATTGAATATTCATGTCAGCAAAACTGAGAGTTAAATCATTCATGATACCTTAATTTAAATAATATTGGTTTATCTTAAATCATCTATGATACCTTAATTTAAATAATATTGGTTTATCATTTAATATACTTTTAACTGCAAGTAACATAAAACTCAACTTAAATTGTGTCTTAATGAAAAGGTGTATCATCAGAACAAGAAACACATGTTCATGGTGCAGTGAAACCCATAGGGTATGCGTGGTCATGGGCAAATACTTTTGGCAGGTACCCTGTCAATATGAACAATTTGATTTTTTTAAAATATGTTAAAATATCATGGCCAAGGTGATGTATAGTGATTTATTGATGACTGTTTATACTAAGAGTAGAGATGAGGGACATAGATATTTGTTCATTGTCTAAAGAGAGCACTTGAAGATTTGTTTTAGTAACCAGGCACTATCTCTTCCTGTGCAAGGCCAGGGACCATTCCTTCATGGACTTTATTGTCATTTGTGCTGTTCCTGAATGTGTTAGTTTTCTATTGCTGCAAAATTGCCACAAACTTAGCAACTTGAAGCCACTCAAATTTATTCTCAGTCTCCAAAGGTCAGAGATCAAGACACAGTATGACTGGATTCTCTGCTGAAGGTCTGGATGGGCTGAAATAAAGGTGTGGGCAGGAACTGTGGCTCTCATCTGGACCCAGGTCCTCTTCCAAGCTCACTGGATGATGATGGCAGAATCATTTCTTTGTGGTTGTACGACTGAGATCCCTGCTTTCCTGCCAACTTTTGGCTACAAACTGCTCTTAGCCCTTGGAGACCACCTGTATGGAGTTCATTGCCATATGGCTTCCATATACAACTTACAAAATAGATGTTTGCTTTCTTCCTGGGCAGCCAAAGCATTGCTTTCTGACGTTCTCTTCTTCAACCAGCCAGATAAAACATGCAGCTTTTAAAGGTCTCACCTGTTGTATCAAGCCTTCCCAGGACAATTACCTTTTTCTGTATAATGTAACATCATCACAGAATTGATATCTCCTTATTTTCCAAGGTTCAAACCACACCCAAAAGGAAAGGGATGATACAAGGGCAAGTGAATACTACCTACCACACTGCCTAACTTAATATCCACCACAACTAGAAAAAGGTAGTGAGAAAATGTGACAGCACTACTACTACCCACATTCCTGTGACTCTTTAGAGGGATTTGTATTGAAGCAATAGAGATCTTCTTATACCTGCGGTTCCCTAAAACCATTGACTTAATGTTGGCTTCATCATTACACATGACACTGCATCACCTGTTGTGCCATGCATGCACACTGGCTCCGAGTGACTCCTTCAAAAGTTGTTACAGGCTTTGAGGATGACCACAAAGAGAAGTCTTACTGATATTGCATAGGAAAATGCAAATGATAGTTTATTTCAGGGTCATGTTACATATTCCATTCTGGATTTTATAGCAGTGAAGCTAAACAGCACATTTTTCATCTGTATCTCCTCTTGAACCCTTTAGGCTGTAATCAATGTATTTCTTGAATTTGATCTCTCAATATTCACCACATATCTGTCTTCTACCTGCTACCACCAGTGGGGAGGACAGGACAGGAAAGGTTGTCTGACCCTTATCCACATCTATCACATTATAGATCCCCTTTGCATTGGAGCAATGGTCTCAAAAACTTAGAGGACATAGATGCAGCCACCCCTGGAAGACTTGTGGATATGTGGCCCAGAGCTTGCAGCTATAGCGGGTGACTGCCTAGGTGCCCGCGGAGGGTGGCACACAGGGCAAGGTATGCCTGCTACTATCCCTGCAACTCTCCAGTGCTGTAGACCAGGGACAGTGTTGAGGTGAACATGGGCCCACACTCCCTCACTCTCAGCTCAAGCCAAATCAGGAGTTGAAAGTCAGTGGTCCAGAACCCTGCATTCTGAGAGTCACCTACACGGTTGGAGTCACCCATTCTGGGTAACCTAATCTCTAGTGATCCTGTGGAAAAATACAGTTCTGATTAGTGAGTGATTGACAAACTGTGCCACCCTCCTGGAACCTAGCCATGCACAAGACTCCACGTGATCTCATAGAACTCAGCCCTGGAGCTCCTCTGGGCATCTGGTTGACCCCACTGAGGAAGTTGGGAAAGTGTCAGAAAGGCTATTAAGGGAAGAAAAGGACTCTATACCTATAGAGAGACCTCTCAGGGCTCATGATGCTGTGTGGAGACAACTGCACACCCTGGCAGGTCTTGAGCACTGGCGGGAGGTTGGGGAGAGGTTACACCATTTCAAGGAAGGGGCAAGGCTGAGGACAGGGCTGGGGCAGAGCACCCATGTGTCCTGGTCCTGGGTCTGTAAATCGTACTTTTCTCCTCCACCCCTCCCTTATTTTTGCTCATTTTCAGTCTACTCCACAAATTTCTTTCTGGCAATCTGTATACTTTCCTGGTCCCTGGCCCATCAGGGAACATTCTGTGTGTTAACTTTCAACAATTAAAGTGGACCAACAAAATATTTTACTTAACAAAGACTGTCTTTATCCATAAGAGGAATCTCTCATCAGTTCCTATTTTTATCTCCCAGCTACATAAAGTTGAACTTTCCTCACAATATTTCATAAGTATTATAAGAACATAGAACTGTTGTTCTGTGTATGGTAGAGACTGTATTAACGTGGAGTAGACAATAATTTCCTTTCATTTTCCTTGTTCAAACATATCTCAAAATCAAATTTTTTCTCTAGGTGGATTTTATAATGAGGTGTGACTTTTAAATCTGATTTTATCATAGCCTCCAAAATAAATCTCAAACCTACAGGGCTAACAAATTCCATTTGCATTCATCAGGTCTATTATTTTTTTCTTTAGTCATAATCTCACCCAAACTGTCACCTGTATTATAGATAGGAATGTATTTCCTATTTATAAAGTTCTCCAGTTCTATAAAGTCCTTTAGTAACTTGTTCAGATATTTAACAACCTCTCCTGTAAAGAGATTCCTTTTTCTATCTTTCACTTTGTCAAACCTGTTATTTGCTCTTTAAAAAATCACTATTAACTTTTGCCTTAACCTTATTTTTAACCCTTTAGTTGAACTACACATATATTGAACATAGTTGAATAGAAGAAAATATCAATGTTAAGCTCCTTGAGATTTGATTTAATGATATTACCTTGAATGAAAATGAACAGATAAGTTCAGAACATATGATAAGATATTAGGAGAGTTTCTGCCCTTCGTTAATTATCCTTCCTGTTGAAAACTAATATCAAATTAAATAGCTGCAATAATTTTATATTAACGTTGCATCACACTTTTATATCAGATAATTATTAGGCAATAACAAATATAAGACTGTGTATATTTAAGGTAAGTTTAAATGTGTAATTAACTTACTATGCAGGCAAAAACTTTGTCTCCAACTTTATGTTGATGTTCTAAAATAATAAGATTTTCTAATTTTTTCTTGATTAAAATCGACACAATCTGTTGCAAATAAATAAAAATATTAAGTTAATGTATGTGGCTGCTTAGGTTTACCTCCTAGTAAAGCTAAGTCAGAAGAAAGTTTCTAAGTCCAAGAGTCTCAGTTTCCGGAAAAAACAAATTAAAATCCTGATATGTGATTTACCCACTTAAATTTAGGTGCAATTCAAATAAGGCAATAAACTAAATGTTCAATACTTCTGTGCTGACACAATAAATCCAATTATTTTACTGAATATGTTCATAGATGGTGCATAAAGATATATGTTGATTAAAATATGGATTAATTTATCATTTTCTGATAAAAATGAACATTCTTGGTATTAATGGAAAAAGAATGACATTCCCAGTTCCCCAAGATTATTTACCTAACTATAATGACCATGTCATTCTTGTCTCATTCCTAAAATAATAGGTACTAGGTAGGTATATTTGGATTAGGGATAGGAAATTTTTGTCTCTAGAGATAGAACACAGGGAGGTTTATGAGTGAGGCAAAGGAACCATGACTGTGGGAACCATGGCTGCATTCCAGCCACATCTACCCCCCACAGCATTACCCAGCCCGCTGACTTCAATGTACCCTGAGGAAGAGTGGAAATAAATGCAGCTTCTAAACTTGGATGTGTAGGTTATCAAATCACTAAGAATAATTATTAAGAATGCCACAAATTGATTATGGCTTTTCCTGACACGAAGAAAAGAAGGTCTTTCCTTATAACAACTGGGAGCTAAGAATAAGCATTTTATGTTACTATTGTTACTTCTCATTTGGCCCTGGTCCCTACTCCTAATTTTAGCACCACCATCTATGCACGTAAGGAGAAGACAGAGAAGTGAAAACAAAACAAATCCTTAAAGCTTATGGGAAACTAGAGCATCATATGGGTGCTCTCAATTTCCTGGAACAAGGTAATTAAACAAACAGGAATTGCCAATTTTGCTCTAGAAAGCACTTGAGGGTTAGCTCTGAGAGGAAAGATACGTAGTTTAAAACAAGATTTGACTGGGAGTTCTGAATCAAGCTGCCAGAGGCCCTGCGTAGTCTCACGGAGATGGGGTCTAGTTAAGCCTGAGTTGGACCAAGTTCAGTGTGCTTCCTTAGTCACTGTGGTGGTGAACGGCCTTTTATTGTTCCTACTGTTAAGCTTTTGTTTGTTTGTTTGTTTTTTTTTTTTTTTTTTGGTCTACATAATGTTCTCCTCTCTTGACTGTGAAGGTCTGGAGAACAAGAAAGCAGAAGGAGAATGTAAGTAGAAAGTAGAGTGTTTACAGAGGAGTGGGAATAGAGTTAGCTGGAGAGGTGGTTAGAAACATGTCTACAAGAATTTATAAGGATCTGATAATACAAATAAAAGTGTTTGAAGTTATTATATGAAGTGACCTGTGATGCAACAACTACAACAATGGCAAATAATAATAAAATGAATAAATAAAGCAATAAACATTAAAAAAAGAAGATGGACTCTCCCTCCAGAGAATTGTCTTACTGGGGAGAAAGAAAAAAAAAAATGTGTGGGTGGGGAAGTGCAGGGACATTGTCAAGTCAGCTATATGGGTGATGTGACCTGTCGGTCTCTTGAGCAAGAGAGCAAGGCATGTGCAAATCAAGCAGGAGTTCCTTTTTAGCAGAGAGAGATAGTTAGCCAATTATTGAGGGAACTTTCGCCCCATAGAGAGCATGATCATACAATTCATCATTCCAGCTAGGACACTTTTGAGAGTAAAGCTGTGCTATATGCTGAGATAAGAAGAATAAAACAACTGTCTGTGCAAACTGGCACCCTATCCGATGAGCAAAACATCAGGGCCTCAGCAGTCATGCTAAAAATAACAGTTACACTAGCCATAGTATCATCATTACATCTTCATCTTCATCGTTATTATCATATCTTGAGTTTCTTTAATTCAGTGATAGAGTAATTTGTTTCATTTGTTATGCAGTTTAATCTTTATTACTACCCTATGAATTAGACATTATTATTATTACTATTACTATTATTCTCATTTAACAGGGAAGACAGTAGTGACTTAGAGAGATTAAACGAATGGACAAATGCCATACAGCCAAGAACTGGTATAGTTCAGAATCCAGGTCTCTATTATCCCTGAAGCTCTAGTCAACACTGTCCTATAACCTGACTCGATCAAGGGAGTCAGCTGAAACTTATTTACGAATTCCATGTCACAGAGAATAGAGGCAGGTGGGAAAACTGCTCTGGACTGGGAGACATGAAATAGACAACAGACACATCTAGTGCATGAACCTGGATTGGATTCTTAGAAGGACAGGGTAGGAAAAACAGAAAGGGTAGGAAAAATATTTCGAAGAAAATTGAGGGAAATTAGACATGGACTCTGTGTGATTCTACTTTTTAAGTGTGATACTACTATTCTGTTCTAAAAAGAAACTATCCTGGTACTTGGGAAAATTATACTGAAGTATTTAGGGAGGAAGTATAGTGATGACTACATCCCATATATTACATATATAAATCTGTATCTATATTCCTCTCTCTTTATCAAGGAGAGAGAATAATAAAATGTTAATAGTTGAGTCAAGGTGAGGGGTAAACAGGTAATTTTCAACCTGCTGTATTAACATTAATGCATACTTAATTTTCAAAAAAGTATTTGATTTAAGTTTGATCTTACTGCTAAGCCACAGGCAACAGCTAAAAATAAATAAATATAATTTATTTATAAGGCAGAGAGTCTGGTGTTCTAAGAGCAATTGGGAACTCAATTACATTAATTGTTTCCAAAGCAAAGACACTCTAACAGGTAGACTTGTGTTATGGGGGTGGGGCAAGTGGGACAAGGAGAGTGGGATCCAACTGCTTGGAGACTCAGGGTAGGTGAGGATGCCACCCTCTCTCACTCTTTTTTGACCTCAGATACCATTTCACATCAACAGGGTGATGGAACAACTCTGTTCCATGTAGTAATTGAGGAACTCAGGATTCTTCCATCTTGTGTGTTTTTTCCCTCTTCTTAGAGTCCTTGAATTTCTTTCCATCTAAGCTGTTTAATTTGTAGTGAGACTAAGGATTGGGTGAGAGAGGTTTTGTGATCTAGACTGAAAGCATCACACTTCATATTCCATTCTCCACTCCTATTTCATGTGAGGCCAACACAAGAAAATTAGTTCCGCACCTGTTTCAACCCCTGTTTTCAGAGTCAGACCTCAACTCTTGCCCTCTGCAATAGCTTCTCTGCAGAGTAATCATGTTAAGAATCCTTAATGCTGGCCTGTGATGCCCTCTATGTTCTCTCTCTTTTCATCTCTCCTTTTATAACACTTCCCCTGCTGTCCATTCCCTAGGATACTGTCTCCTCTCTCCTATGCTCTCTCCTACCCAAGTCCTTCTTTTTATTACTTAACCCATAATAATCTACAAATCACAACAACTAATAATTACAGCACTGAGATTATTAGTAATAGTAGTGCTTATAGTGTCTACTGCATGCCAGTCCTAAGCAATTTACAAATACTGACTCCTTTGATTCTTACTATAACACATTGGCCAACACTATCATTCTCTGCATTGATGAATGAGAGACCTGAGGATCAATGAGATTAAGCAACTACCCAGGTCACTTTGCCCATATGTAGCAAAGTCATGATTTGCACCCAGGCAGCCTGGCCCCTGATTCCACAATTGCAGTGGTTATGCTATACTGTCCAAAGGACATTTCCTCATGGAAGTCTCTTGATGCCCTAGTCCTGGTCAGATTCCCAGGTTACATGCCCTCATGGTGCTATGGACTTTTCATTTATTGCACTAGGGCAAGTCAAAATTTTACATTTATGTGTTTGCCTATTTGTCCATTGTCTGTCTCTCCTCCTGGATAGTAATCTCCATGAAAGCTAAACCATTAACACTTTGGCACACTGATATTTTCCTGACACCCTAGACCAGTGGTTGACACTGCTCAATAAATCTCCCTGAGAAAACTGTAGCTCCGTTTCCCCAGGTTCTGTATGGCTTTGGTTTCACTGATTCCCAAAGTCCAGAGGGGACGTTCACATAACACCATTAAATCAACAGCCAAACATCCAAGGATCACTTGAAAGCCACGTCTGTTAAAGTTTGGGAAACACGCCTAAGCATATTTTGGTTAAGAACACAAGAGCTAATTTTATCGATAGCTCTAATGGTGTGACAGGCACTTTGTTACATAGATTTGTCTTATTTAATTTTTTATAGAAACTATGATATAGACTCATTCGCTTATTAACTCTTTTTTACTCATGAGGAAATACAGCTAGTTTGGGTAATTAAATTACCCCAATTCACATAGACACTAAGGTATGACAGGAAACTCAAGCCATACAATCAATTAGCTAAATCAATTAGCTATTTTCATCACATCAGCCCTTACTATGCAAAGGTCCTGGGAGAGAAGACAGGGACTTTGGAGACAATAAGACATAAAGAGGGATTGTGAGTGAAAGGCTGGGAGAAGGGTTTAGAGAGATAGAACCCATGCCATCTAGAGCCTAAGCTGAACCTTGTCTTCATCCATGAAGGCTGTTTCTCACCACCATCCCCACTCCCTGACTGTGGAGCATCCTTACTGAGGAGAAGGTAGATATTTGTCTTTGGCAGTTCTGGGATAAGAGCAGATTCCCCCTCTATGGGACTTGAGAGGCTCTCTTAAATTTCCTATCAGTTACTCTTTTTACACTTTCAACTCATGGTCAAATTCAAGGCAAAACAAGGAGCTTGTTTCCAGTCCTAGTAGAAAGTGCAGGGAAAATATAAAGATTTCTCACCCTCTGAACAACATCTATTTTTTGAGTACTCTATTCTCACTCAAAGTCTGGGTAGAAGGACCTCTCTGGAGAGACTCACAGCTCAGAGATACTATCCATGCTGGACATAATGATCACCCAGATATGCTTACAACATAGTTCGACCACCTGGGAAAGACAGACAGGTCCCAGGAGGAAGGGTCTCTCCTGAAGCCTGGCTGTTTCCTGGTACTCTGAATGTCCTGATTCTCTTACATACACAAGGACAACTTCATACATAACACCATCCCAGATGTACCAACATCTCCGCCACATTGAGTTCTTCCTCAATCTCAGCAGTCTACATGGTGGGGTAGATGGAGGAAATATCATGTGGGGAACTTACAAATGTTGAATTAGTTACTGTCCTAATTATGAGATGAATTACATCTAAAGTTTGGTCCATTTACAATGTCTAACACTGCTTCAGCAGCAGCAGTTTTCGATTATTTACATTTCTTGCTGCCTAAAGAGCCATGGAGACTGGCTATTAAAAATTAGACTGACCAAATCTGTAGCACATATCTGCACATTTTATGTGGATTCAGTTTACACACCAAAAAAAACCCAAAACAGGGCTTCCCTGATGGCGCAGTGGTTGAGAGTCTGCCTGCCAATGCAGGGGACACGGGTTCGTGGCCCGGTCTGGGAAGATCCCACATGCCACGGAGCGGCTGGGCCCGTGAGCCGTGGCCACTGAGCCTGCGCATCCGGAGCCTGTGCTCCGCAACGGGAAGGGCCACAGCAGTAAGAGGCCCGCGTACCGCCAAAAAAAAAAAAGACAAAACCCACCAAAACCTACGATATCTCACTTGGATTTTTTTCACTTAATTTTGTATTTAATATCTCTTAATATATACCTTATCCTTTTATAAGGATATTTAAGGTTTTTTTGGTTATATTTTTCCTTCCAATCCAGAGAGTTAGAAATTTTGGCGACTGAGATGTGTAGTCAATGTACCCCATCAGAAATAGCTTTAAACACCATACTGCACGAATGTTAGTTCAGTGAAAACTCACAGTCTCATACTTTTCAGATTTTTAAATGACACATTGAACATAGAAAAATATTTTATTTCAGTTAAATACAGCTTTAACAATTCATATTCCTTTTACAATAAGATCATTTCTTAAAATGTCTAGATATTTTAGACACTGGATGTACAGCTAATAGCTAACATGAATTATAGCAAAAACTGAAATTGCATGGATTTGCCTAATCTTTAAAAAAAATACTCCCTGGACAGCTATGAGAAATTTATAATACTTCAGTTCAAACTTACACCATTTCTAGGCCTTTCCTTTAATAAGAATTCTAAATCTAACTACTTAAATATATAAATTTATTGAAAATTAACATCAAATGTAAGAACAGCAGTTAATTTAATGTTAAAATGCTAAAATTATGCCTTACTTGAGAACTAATTTTTGAAAATTTACAGAAAAAGACAGCAACCATGTTCTCTCTCCTGTATCTCTCCCTGGGTGGTAGAAATCCAAGAGGCTTTGATTGGATAATGTTCAGCGTGTTTGAACACACTGATCCTGGCAAAAATATCCTTTTTCTTTTTTTTTTTCTGAGGTTCAAAATTAAGAACTGAAGAAGCACAAATAAAGGTACAGTTTTCAGTTCATCAGAAATAATAATTTTTACTAAACTCTACAATGAGTTTTTTGCCAAAATAAGGAAGACTCATGAAATTTTTTCTTATTAAAAAAAAAAAAGAGAGAGAGATAGTTCAGGTAATCACAGGACATTATTTTGGGCAAAGGTCCAGCATATCTGCAAAGAGTATTGCCTTGAAATTTTATCCTCTCTCTCAATCACAGAGATCTCACATATCACAGTTATATTACTGTGCAACTACTGATTTTCCCAAATACTTCTTAAATGCTTCTTTCTAGTCAAGGTAGTATATCAAAGGCTTCCCAAACATTTCTATTCATTTTATTCTTCCATATTCTTGTTTACAATATTTCCTCTGCCTGAAATACTATCTCTCTCAAAACCCCTGCCTTCCTTCCATCCCTTCATTTTCTATTTAGTGTCTGTGTCCTCCCTCACAGGCTTTTTTTTTTTTTTTTTTTTTGCGGTACGCGGGCCTCTCACTGTCGTGGCCTCTCCCGTTGCGGAGCACGCGCACGCTCAGCGGCCATGGCTCACGGGCCCAGCTGCTCCGCGGCATGTGGGATCTTCCCGGACCAGGGCACGAACCCGTGTCCCCTGCATCGGCAGGGGACTCCCAACCACTGCACCACCAGGGAAGCCCTCACAGGCCTTTTCTGAATACTTTTATGCTTATATGGCCTAACAATTCTCTTAACTATGATTATAATTGTAACCTCACACATCCTTGTTGCATTCCTTATACTATTTTCCAATTTAAATCTCCAGTTTGAATTTTTAATATTTGCTTAAATGTGTTGTTTAAATTTTTGCAACACTGGAAATACTTTCCCCATCTTTGTACTCCCCATCCTCATTCCCACCAAACCCAAACATATAGTGCACATAGTAGTCACTCAGTAAATAATTGTTTTTTTCTCATTTATGAATTAAAATGACAGTTCCTATATATTATTTATTTTCTGAATTTTTCTTTTACTTCCTCTTATTACTTTACTATATTTACTTTTCTTTCTGATAAAGGCCATATTTAAGCAACACAAAGGAAGTAGGGACTCTTTATAGCAAGAGTACTAACCATTAACGTGAAAGTTTCAGAAGCAGTGGAATGAAAGGAGTACATTACCCTCATGGAACAGGGCTGGATTTACAAGTAGCAATTCCCAACTCACCTTGGTCAGATTCACATTTGCATTCCATAACCCTGGAAATCTGGTAGGAATAAGTTCCTATTCATTGCCTTCCCTTCATTTATGGGTCCATTCAATAAAATGCCTAAATCTCAATTAAGCTTTGCTTTTGGAACCAACAATGTTCCATTCAAAAGCTCGAGTGGACAGATATTCTGAACAAACACTTTTTCATGAAAAGATCAATGGCATATTATGCTGTACAGAGACGAAGGATCTGAGTACATTCTGTTTTTTTTTTAACAAGCAACAGGAAAATTACAAACTGAATCAATATGTCCAACAGAATGCCTGTTCATTGCTACTGACTCAGGCTATTCCTGGAGATTCTCGTGCAGCTGTCTTTTTTCTACATTTTGTGTTCGGAACTGACACATGGAAACTTGAGGACTGAAATACTAAGACTTTAAAGCTCCCACTCTGTGTGGGAAGCCTCTTTCCCTGGTATCAGGGATGACACAATCACTTTCATCATTGGGTTGAATAATCAGCCTTCTTCCAGGGGCCAACTCATGGGAGGAAACTCCCTGCACCCATTATGTCAGACTGCAATTTAGCAACTTGAGAGATTGTGGCCCACTTGCACATAAGGCATTCATATTTTTCTCAGGCTTTTGTCCAACTTATAATCTTAGGGTATATTTTGAGGTATTTCTTTAAATGTCATTTAAATTTCTGTTCTGGATACTTTACAAACACTCTGAGTCCTACAAAATGATATAATTGTTTTAGTGCTAAATTATTACTTTTATTATAGGTTTTCCTACAGAGAATATAACAGCCATAGAAGAAACAAAACTGTATCCCAAGAATTTAAAATTGAAAGAAAAGCTTAAAATTTTGTTTTTAGTTTAATAAAATAGAAAAAACATAATAGAATACTGCTCTTAAACACTTAATGTACCTCACAAATAACAATTAGGGTAATAGGATTTTCTAGATGTTGCATTGTATTCATAATTTTGGATTACACAAATATAGGTATTGCCTTTAAACAGCTACTTCCAAATACGTTATTAGCAAAACATCTCAATAATGTAACCTTTTATGGATGTTATGGTAAATGTTTTCATTTAAACCTTTTTCAGTCTGTCTGTAGCATTAAAATCTTTTGCACAAGCCTAAATCACTAACAGAATGGTTTCTGTGACTTTGTTGTCACATGAACCTGCTGCCTACAAACTCATTATATCTTTGATACAGGATTGAATATATAACCTAGAATTACAGCATACAGTCAGTCTCCTCATGATGGCATGATAGAGGCACAGTCCTCTTTACACAAGTCTTTTCAAAGCTCCTTCTTATGGATTCATTGGTTGGATTTTCCAGCGTGATAGAAAGTCCCCAGTGGCTATGGAAGGTACTGGGGCTTCTCTGCAACAAATGCAAGAATTCTTTATGAAGGGATGAGTGGACTGCCTATTATTCACATGACATAGAAACATTTGCTATATTAAGGAATTTCCATTTGAAAAACCAGAGCGCCATTTCAAAACCCTGTTAAAACAGAGAACCTTAAAGAAACAGTAATTATAGTAAAATTATATGTGGAAATGAAGAAACCACTTATGCTCTAGGATGAATGGATGGGTATTTTTGATGATAATACAAAATATAAAAAGGTTAAAATAATAATAATTTACATATTTTGGGGTATTGAAGCTGACTTAAATGTGACATAATTGGGGTTTAGTTGATGCTTAGATAGAATTTGTGGCTGCCATGTGCTGTGGTAATAATAATAATAATAACAATAATACTATCATAGCAATAATAAAAATAACAATTTAAAAATTCCCTTTTCCATCTGTATTACCATTACCAAAATCATCATTATCATCACCACAACCAAACTGAAGAAGTTTTCCACAAGAAGATGAAGCCATTTATTCAATAAATATAAGAAAATCTTAATATTCTAATATTCTTAATGTCTCATAGTAAGTTCACTCAGAGTGAACATCAGACTCTAAATTGTTAAGTACTCAGTGGCTGGTAGTGATTGGAGTGAGCTAGCTAAGAGCATGATATGACAATAAAGGGAGGAACCATGAAGACTAAAATTTTGCCTGGAATTTTAGCTTAAAATTTAGATCTGATATCTGGGTCTTCTCCTTTGTGATTACCTTGTCTTACCTTGCAGGCTTCCAATGCACCTGATCTGAATGCTTTTAGATTAGGCAAACTTTTGTGCGACTGTTGTAATTAAAGGTTTTATACATATACACATAAGTATATGCATATACTGTACACATTAATCACAAAATGGTAGAAATACTGAAATAAAAATACTTTTTATTTTAAAAAGTATTTAAAGAAACTAAATAGTAATCTTAAAGTATTTAAAGAACCTTTAAAAAAGGTTCTTTTCCATTTATATAAATCTGTTTGAAATCAAACTGTATGAAGATACAAATTGCCAAATGTGATGCAATTAAAGGTCTGTTGAGATAATTTCTTCATGGTACATCTAGTTATATTGTCCATATTATCAACAAATATGAAGGTGGTTTTACAGTCTATAGTCTTTTATCAACTGCTGTATGCCCAGCACACTAGAACACCACCTGACGTGTACTAGGCTCTTAGTGTATAGCTGTTTAATGAATAACAAATTCATTCATTTTCTTTTTATTTTAACAAACACTTGTGTAGTATTTCCGGGCATAGTTCTAAACACTTTATTACTATATTTCTATTTGATTCTTATAACAACCTTGTGGAGTAAATGCTGATATGAACCAACCTTGCCAATACCTTGCTTTCAGATCTCTGGTCTCATGAATTGTGAGAGAATGAATGAATTCCTTTTGTTTTAGGTCACCCCGTTTGTGGTAGTTTGTTATGGGCAGCCCTAGGACAGTAATACAGTATGTAAGCAAGGTTTACTTTAAAAATAACAAATCTGGGCTTCCCTGATGGCGCAGTGGTTGAGAATCTGCCTGCTGATGCAGGGAACATGGGTTCGTGCCCCGGTCCGGGAAGATCCCACATGCCACAGAGCGGAGGGCCAGTGAGCCATGACCGCTGAGCCTGTGCGTCCGGAGCCTGTGCTCCACAACGGGAGAGGCCACAACAGTGAGGGGCCCGCGTACTGGTAAAAAAAAAAAAAAAAATCTAAGAACTTATTTAAATATAAACAAATTTAAATATTAAAAATAGTTAATTAATTTATTAATTTTAAAAATACAGCTGCTCAGAGTGCTCAACGAAATCCATGACTCAGTAATTAGTAAAGTTTCCTTTGTTGTTTGTTTTCTTTTTTAACACTGACCATTTGGAGTATATTCCTTAATTAAGATTCATAAGTGCAAGAATAACAGGTTATTCTAAACATAAATCACAGTATTTGGTGCTAGTTACATTTTCATAGGCATTGAATTTTGTAGTTAGTAAGGAACTTCATAGCTTCTCTACACCAGACCCCTAATTTTGGAGAAATTCAATGGCCTGTTTATAGTAGGTGTTTGTAGTATCTGGTTAAGAATCATTTCCCCCAATCTCCAGGTCCATAATCTCACCATCAATTAAAATAAACTTGGAGAATTAATAAAGTTTAGTTAGTCACTGAAGACTCTGGTTCTATTTGTACACTAGAAAAAACATTTTTTTTCCTACTTCTGGAAAAATAAGTTCCCTGGGAGTTTTGTTTTTAGTGTTATGTTGTTTTCCTTCTTTCTCTCTCTTGCCCTCTTTCTCTTTCTCATTTTAGCTTTTTCTCCCTACATTGTGGGCACAATATTTCCCATATTATCAAGACTATTAAGACTATGATATTAATTTGCCTGATCAGTAGCCCTTCAATCTCAGGGATCTGGGCAGAAGAAGGAAACAGCAGGAAGCCTTCAAAGGCAAGGGTATCAGCTGCCGATTGGATGGTGACCAGTGAGCTGAAAGCCTTAACTAACCTTCATGATTTTGGAGCCCTATAGATAGTACTCTGAAGAGATACAACATCTGAATTCTGTAGACATTACCACAGATTTCCATTGTCATTCAAATTGAAAATACGTATATATTTACTTTCTAGCTAATATGTTATTAAAATGGCTATTCAAATATACACTCTGCTAATTAAGTTTAAATGGCGCCGACTAAGGATGACCCTTTCCTCCTTCTCCAGCCCCATCAATAAAGAAAAAGATATTTACAAACTGGACTGATAAGGAATTTTTAAACCTATGAAAATATATATTTTTCCTATTGTAATTCTTTTAATTTATATGTTAAATAAATATATAAAGCTACATTTGGCATAACTTCTATAAAGGTTCTATATCAAACATAGAGGCAAAATTAGTGAAATCATTTAAATTTAAGGTTTTTCTAGTCATCATATTTACGGATATTTTTCTCTTCTTATCTCCATCTAAAAGATACTTTATAGCTTTTTTCTTCATCATATTGTGCAGAAATTACATTGACTGCTCTTTTGAATCAATCGCTACCATTTTAGAAAACAGATTGTTATGTGTGAACAGTATTCAAATTTAATATTTTAGATAGGCCTAGTTTCATCTAAAAGCTGGTAACTAGGAAAGTTATAATTAGAATATTAGGGAAAAAAACTGTCTTATAATTAAGAATGAGCTGTCCTTGAAATTCATCTCCACAATATTCACATATATTCATTAACTTCAGATGTAATTAGAAGGCATATAATTAATGCCATGGTTCTGAATGTTTATCAAATTACCACCAGTCATCATAGTTTCCTGATGATGCTCAGCAACCTGGTGCATGGATATCAATAAAATACTAATTATGATTTACTAATTGTGATGACTCCACAAGGCCTAAAAAACAGCATTGTTGTTTAAATTAAATTGTTAGTTAGTTATTGAAGGATGAGCTGTTTCAAGCTGTAAAATTTTGAACTGACATTTTAAAATTCCTTCTACTGTTATAATTAATGCCAATTCTTCTGAAAGTGGGAACCAAAAACAAAAGATGCTAAGGATAATAGGTTACACAAATTAACACATGCTTACTTACTAGATGCCATAATGAGAGAGGACTGTTAAAGCATATATTTTTATTTTCGCTGTTAATTAAAAAAAGTTAAAAAGCACATTGAAATGTAGAAGCCATGATCTTTCAAGAATTTCTAAGCAAAACTTTCTTACATTCCGTAAATATAAATGTATCTAAAATGTATAAACACAACAGCAAAGACCACCACTGATTTTCTATTGGTATTGTGTACAACACTGTTACAATCAATCTGCTTCTCTCCAAGCTTTAAGTCCCCTGCTGTGCATCAGCAAGGTGATCATTTTCTAATGCCTTTTTGTATTGTAAGCTCTAGAAGAGTAATCTTTGAATCAATTAAATTGTGTATTTAAGGAAATGTTCAAACTTAATTTCAGAACTCATCAGATTGAAACCTGGATCAGAAATACAAGCGAACCCAAATTGTTTCCAACTTCAAAACATTACTTTAATTTAGAAACACATGTTAATGACTTACATACACAAAATTAATATCTTAATATCTTTTTTCACAATCACACTGGCAAGTAGAGTACATTTGTAAAATGAAAACTTTGTGTTAAAGGACACTTCTGTCAATATTCATATTTTCAGCTTTCTTTGCGGTTGATTAATGCAGGGTAACCCCAGCTGTGAAACGTTGCAAGACTGGCAGAAAACCAAAAGCAAAACAAAACAAAACAAAACAACTTCAGTGCTCATAACCCCTCCTGATTTTACTGTTGGTAGTTTTACTGCTATCAAATGTAAGTAAATGTTTTCTAGAACTTGTGAAACTAAAAGAGGTCTGCTAGTGTATTTGAAAGGTGCCAGTGCCCTTCTTCATCATCTACCTGACTCTTAAATTATAACAAAAGCTGCATTATCTACTGCCTGTTTGTGTTCTTAGTGATGAAATTAGTCTAAGAATAATAGTGTCTTACAGTTCAGACTGTTGTCCGAAAACTGAATCCATTTGAATTCAATGTCGTAATCCTGGTGATTTCTTAAAGCTTCATTGTAAATTTTTAAGGCAACTATTTTATCCATAATTGATGCTAGCTGGTATCACCTTTCAAAGAATGAAATGCTCCAGCTTCTCAAATAGTATAGATGCTTTCTAATGCTTTTTGCCCTATTTTGTAGTTTGTTACCTTTCTTTTTTATTGGATCAGTAGCTTAGGGAAGGAAGTTTTAACCCAATAAATATCCCATGGACAGTTGGTACCATCATTCCCCTTCTTATTTTCCTCCCTGATTCAAGGAAGGCAGATGGGTATATCTACACCTTAAACATCACAGCTCCAAAGCCCCCACCCAAACATTGGCTGTGATTCCCAATCACAAGCACTGAAATTGAAACTGTGATTAAAAATCTTCCAACAAACAAAAGTCCAAGGCCAGATGGCTTCACAGGTGAATTCTTTCAAACATTTAGAGAAGAGTTAAAACCCATCCTTCTCAAACTCTTCCAAAATATAGCAGAGGGAGGAACACTCCCAAACTCATTCTACAAGGCCACCATCACCCTGATACCAAAACCATACAAAGATGTCACAAAGAAAGAAACCTACAGGCCAATATCACTGATGAACATAGATGCAAAAATCCTCAACAAAATACTAGTAAACAGAATACAACAGGACATTAAAAGGATCATACACCATGATCAAGTGGGGTTTATCTAAGGAAGGCAAGGATTCTTCAATATATGCAAATCAATCAATGTGATACACCATAATAACAAATTGAAGAACAAAAACCATAAGATCATCTCAATAGATGCAGAAAAAGCTTTTGACAAAATTCAACGCCTATTTATGTTAAAAACCCTCCAGAAAGTAGGCATAGAGGGAACTTACCTCAGCATAATTAAGGCCATTTATGACAAAACTACAGCCAACATCATTCTCAATGGTGAAAAATTGAAACCATTTTCACTAAGATCAGGAACAAGACAAGGTTGCCCACTCTCTCCACATAGTTTTGGAACTTTTAGCCACAGCAACCAGAGAAGAAAAAGAAATAAAAGGAATCCAAATTGGAACAGAAGTAAAGCTGTCACTGTTTGCAGATGACATGATACTATACCTAGAGAATCCTAAAGATGCTACCAGAAAACTACTAGAGCTAATCAATGAATCTGGTAAAGTAGCAGGATACTACTAATTAATGCACAGAAATCTCTTGCATTCCTACACACTAATGATGAAAAATCTGAAAGAGAAATTAAGGAAACACTTGCACTTACCATTGCAACAAAAAGAATAAAATACGTAGGAATAAAACTACCTATGGATACAAAAGACTTGTATGCAGAAAACGATAAGACACTGATGAAAGAAGTTAAAGATGATACAAACAGATGTAGAGATATACCATGTTCTTGGATTGGAAGAATCAACATTGTGAAAATGACTATACTACCCAAAGCAATCTACAGATTCAATGCAATCCCTGTCAAACTACCACTGGCATTTTAACAGAACTACAACAAAAAATTTCACAATTTGTATGGAAACACAAAAGACCCCGAAGAGCCAAAGCAATCTTGAGAAAAAAAATGGAGCTGGAGTAATCAGGCTCCCTGACTTCAGACTATACTACAAAGCTACAGTAATCAAGTCAGTATGATACTGGCACAAAAACAGAAATATAGCTCAGTGGAACAGGAAAGAAAGCTCAGACATAAACCCACAGACATATGGTCACCTTATTTTTTTTATTATTTTATTTTCTTTGCTGTATGCGGGCCTCTCACTGTTGTGGCCTCTCCTGTTGCAGAACACAGGCTCTGGACACACAGGCTCAGCAGCCATGGCTCACGGGTCCAGCCGCTCTGTGGCATGTGGGATCTTCCCAGACCGGGGCTAGAACCCGTGTCCCCTGCATCAGCAGGTGGACTCTTAACCACTGGGCCACGAGGGAAGCCTGGTCACCTTAATTTTGTTAAAGGAGGCAAGAATATACAATGGAGAAAAGATAGGCTCTTCAATATGTGGTGCTGGGAAAATTGGACAGCTACTTGCAAAAGAATGAAATTAGAACACTCCCTAACACCATACACAAAAATAAACTCAAAATGAATTAAAGACCTAAATGTAAGGCCAGACACTATAAAACTCTTAGAGGAAAACATAGGCAGACCACTCTATGACATAAATCACAGCAAGATCCTTTTTGACCTACCTCCTAGAGAAATGGAAATAAAAACAAAAATAAACAAGTGGGACCTAATGAAGCTTAAAAGCTTTTGCACAGCAAAGGAAACTCTAAACAAGACAAAAAGACAACTCCCAGAATGAGAGAAAATATTTGCAAATGAAGCAACTGACAAAGGATTAATCTTCAAAATTTACAAGCAGCTCATGTAGTTCAATATCATAAAAACAAACAACCCAATCCAAAAATGGGCACAAGAACTAAATAGACCTTTCTCCAAAGAAGATATACAGATTGCCAGCAAACACATGAAAGAATGCTCAACATCATTAATCATTAGAGAAATGCAAATCAAAACTGTAATGAGGTATCACCTCACACCAGTCAGAATGGCCATCATCCAAAAATCTAGAAACAATAAATGCTGGAGAGGGTGTGGAGAAAGGGAACCCTCTTGCACTGTGGGCAGGAATGTAAACTGATAGAGCCACTATGGAGAACAGTATGGAGGTTCCTAAAAAAACTAACTATAGCACTACGATATGACCCAGCAATCCCACTACTGGGCATATACCCTGAAAATAACATAATTCAGAAAGAGTCATGTACCACAGTGTTCATTGCAGCTCTATTTACAATAGCCAGGACGTGGAAGCAACCTAAGTGTCCATCGACAGATGAATGGATAAAGAAGATGTGGTACATATATACATTGGAATATTACTCAGCCATATAAAGAATTGAAATTGAGTTATTTGTAGTAAGGTGGATGGACCTAGAGCCTATCATACATAGTGAAGTAATTCAGAAAGAGAAAAACAAATACTGTATGCTAACACATATAAATGGAATCTAAAAAAAAAACAAAGATCATGAAGAAACTAGGGGCAGGTTGGGAATAAAGACACAGACCTAGTGCAGAATGGACTTGAGGACACGGGGAGGGGGAAGGGTAAGCTGGGACAAAGTGAGAGAGTAGCATGGACATGTATACACTACCAAATGTAAAACTGATAGCTAGTAGGAAGCAGCCACATAGCACAGGGAGATCACCTTGGGGCTTTGTGACCACCTAGAGGGGTGTAATAAGGAGGGTGGGAGGGAGGGAGATGCAAGAGGAAAGAGATATGGGAACATATATATATATGTATAGCTGATACACTTTGTTATAAAGCAGAAACTAACACACCATTGTAAAACAATTATACTCCAATAGAGATGTTAAAAATATAAAAAATGTTTTTAAAATTTCAATAAATAAATACTATAATGAAAATATAAAACTGGACTGACTCTTAACTATTTTGTTGAGGTCTATTTACATTTTAGTGATAACAACAATAGTAACATCAAGACTAATAATTGTGGAAATAGTAATAGCTAATGTTTGTTGAAAGCTTACTGTCTATTGGGCCTTTTTCTAAACACTTTACCTAAAACCTTTAACTTAATTTTTGTTTAATCCTTAGTAAAACTTTATGAAGTATACATATGATAAAATGGAGAAAAGATATGTAATTTGCTCAAAGTCACAGTTGTAACATCATGACAAAGGCATTTAGTAGATTTTGTTGTTTGTTATTTTGTTATTTTTTATTTTTTTTTTGCAGTACGCGGGCCTCTCACTGTTGTGGACTCTCCCGTTGCGGAGCACAGCCTCTGGACGCACAGGCTCAGCGGCCCTGGCTCAGATGCCCAGCCGCTCTGCGGCATGTGGGATCATCCCGGACAGGGCAAGAACCCGCGTCCCCTGCATCGGCAGACAGACTCCCAACCACTGCGCCATCAGGGAAGCCCCTATCACTGACTTTTTATACACAGAAAATATCCTGTCCTAGATACGCACTACTATACATAAAATAGCTTTAAACAACAAGGACCTACTGTATAGCACAGGGAACTATATTCAATATCTTCTAATAACATATATTGGAAAAGAATCTGAAAAAGAATATATATATCAAGTCACCTTGCTGTACACCTGAAACATTGTATATCAACTATACTCAATATAAATAAATACATAAATAGAAAATATCCTATCCTATCTGGAGGATCCTGATTAATACATTCACTCGCGCACACAGACACATCACAACAACTCACACATACACATATTTAGGATTCTTATGTTTTCACACTTAATGAATGATCTATTCTTTTTATTTTAATAATAGTTTTTAATGGCTTTTAATTTGTGGCACCTAACAAAGTGGCACTCAATAAATATTCTAGATTGAAAATTGCATCTAAAGAGCAAGCATAATTCAGTTAGACTAGAATATCTTCAGTGACCCTATGGATTGTGCATTTGTGGCACTCATCACATACTGTTTCCTCTTAATATTTTGGATTGACTCTTAAAATATACAGATAGCATATGCTATATTAACTTCTTCAATGGAAAAGTTTTTAACTTGATCCAACATAGTTCCTGTTTTAGTTTCAGTTGTTGCCGTCTTGTATAATTTTTCATTTTGCAAATGACACCGGCATTGTGTGCTTCTTTCACACACGTTTTCCCACCTATGGGATTTTAGTAAAAGCCATGATATTTGCTAATCTAATAACTGAAAATAATGTTGTTTTACTTCAGTTTTGTTTTTTAATAATTCCATTAAGATTGAGGTTAAGCTATTTTTTTAAAAGAAGTCTGAGTCTGAGTCATTTTACTTGCTTTTCTATGAACTATCTGTTCACATACTTGTCAATTGTAAAAATCACATTGTTGGTCTGTTCTTTATTAATTTTTACAATCTCATCACATATTGAAGAAATAAAGTATTTGCTATATAAGAGGAATTATACTTAATGAGATTCATTTAAGTATTTTGACTTTCATATATTTTATCATATGCAGAAAAGTTGGATGGGTTTTCAGGATGATTGGTTCATGGATATTATTAAGCTCAGGATAGAAGCTGTCAAAATTTGCACTGTAGAAAGTCTTATCAATTTAAATTATCTCCAAAAACTTGCATGCATTTTTTAATATACTACAATATTTTCCATGCCCTAACTTTTATTATTAAAAATATTTGGCGGGCTTCCCTGGTGGCGCAGTGGTTGAGAATCTGCCTGCCAATGCAGGGGACACGGGTTCGAGCCCTGGTCTGGGAAGATCCCACATGCCGCGGAGCACCTGGGCCCGTGAGCCACAATTACTGAGCCTGCGCGTCTGGAGCCTGTGCTCCGCAACAAGAGAGGCCGCGATAGTGAGAGGCCCGCGCACCGCGATGTAGAGTGGCCCCCACTTGCTGCAACTAGAGAAAGCCCTTGCACAGAAACGAAGACCCAACACAGCCAAAAATAAATAAATAAATAATAAAAATAAAGGAATTCCTTTAAAAAAATATTTGGCAATTTAACAGTGTACTATTATAATAAAGTACCTAAGAGTAGGAATAAAGCATAAAGATCATTGGAGAACAATTCAATGCAACAGAAGCAAATAGGATGAATAGAGGGTTGTGACCTGCAGAAACCTTAGAAGTCCCTGTGAAACCTGTAAAAATGTAACCTTAACTTGGGAGGAATACACTTAAATTGTCAGGTAAAAGTAATTAGGGAATTTCTGGTTCTAGAAATGGATAAACAAAACCATGACTGTAGGGATAAATATGTTGAGATTGTGGATCAATGAGGAGACAAGTCTGACATCTGTTAAATATATTGATGAATAACATTGAATTCTGATGACATTGAATATATTAATGTTTTAAGCAAGAGGAGGTCATTGGGGATTCTTGGATCAGCAATGAGAAAGGTGATTAAAGAGATATTTCCAAAATTATGTATGTAATTTGCATTGAAAGAGAGTGAAAAAGAAACAGAGACCCCAGACAATATCAATAAAGTGTGACAATGTAATGATTCTTTCTGCTTGAAGGCACCATTAAGGTTCAAGTGGCGTCAAAATAAACATACAAAACAATAAGATGGATTCCTATTGAGACCAAGTCTTAGAGCCATCAAAAAAGATCACATCTTTAGATTATCACTGTATAATTATATTTTCCAATAAAAAGCAAGGGTTACTCTAATGGTATACTTATAGAAGAGAAAGTACTAAATATATATTTCAGCCTCTGATTATTCCATATTTAATTTTAAGTGAAAGAAACTTGTTAAAATTTAATACCCAAACTTAGATTTTGTACCTTTATGCTGGTTTGTTTTTACGGATGAAGAATTTTTTTACAAAACTTTACAATGCAAATTTTGAGAAGTATGATTTTCCAATCTAATTTTGTCTCTACAACATCCGATCTGCAGTGAGATTTTAGGACAATTTTAGTAACCTCTTTTTCTTTAAAAGATGAAATATTCAGTCACCTAGAACATTAAGGGAAACCACAGTGCTCTCTCTCTCTAATGAGAAGCAGAAACTCAACCACATTGGTTAGAAATAGCTAAATGAACAGGTTCCCTTTTCTTTACTAAGGAAGCTGTGACTGACACTAACTCCTCTTGCCTTAATACAAAATCATGGAGCTGTGATTTCCAGGGATTCTCAATTTGCAGTCTCATTAATTCTCATTTTTATTTGATGGGTTCCTAGGCACTAGTGCCTCTGCTCCTTTCAACAACACTCCTCTCTCTTTGGTTTGCCAGTAATATTAGCCATTCAAAGCTTTATGCCACATGAGCATTGATGAATGCTCATGGAAATAAATCAATTCATCAGACCTGTAGCAACTGGATACTCAACATCAATTTTCTCTTTGTGGGAAAACTAATGGGGTTGGTAACGAAGTGGCTGAGAAGCAATGGAACAAGATTTGCAGTTTATTTTTCTCATTCAACCCAGTGATTTCCCTTAAAGTATGTGTCACAGTATTGAGAGATAGTGTTTAATATAAAATTGAGTTTATCATAACATTGTATGTGTATTCAGAGTCAAAGTTCTATTGATAATGTAATAATTTTTTTTGATGTGAACTGTATATTTGAGAAGAAAAATAATAAGATTTCCTTATTTCTAGATAACACTTCATAAACTTGAATCAAGAAATACTACAGATTCATCATATATTATTTAAAATTGAGCAGTTGTAGGCAATAAGTTTGATATCAAATAAGATCAAAGAACTTTTATAAAATCCTGGTATGGTAGATTGCTTGCTAACCATAAAACACATTTTCTCTTCATTCTCTTGCAGTTAGCAGGAATAATATGGTTAAGTTCTGGCCAATGAGATGGGAAGTGATGCACAGCAATAAACTTCCCACAGACTCCCATCCATGTCCCCCACCCCTTCCATCATGACCTTGGGAGCCAGGGTTTAAAGATGGTGGATCCAAAAACACAGAAGGAACTCAAGTCTTTAATCACCACTTAGAGTCGACCTGCCTACTAATGAAGAGCATTCATTTTGAACTTTCCATAAGCAAAAGTTTACATTGAACCACTGCAGTTTTGCAATTTATACATTAAGACAGTGAGTTTAATCTAAATTAAAATACTTAGGAAGAGGACTTGGAAAACACCTAAGAAAGGAGAAAAACTTCAGTTATTACTAAGATTACATTTTCCATCAGCCTGGAAAATAGGTGACTCTCAAAATGGAAGTTGAGTTTTAGAAATAAAATAAAGTGTTATTTATTGCACATAGGAGTTTAAGTATACAAATTTATTGAATTCCATTTTCTAGAGCATGTACTACCTTACTATTGAGAGTTTTCCTCTGTGGTCAATATCTAAGAATGAAGCAAAGAAAGGAAAGAAAGAGAAAAGAATGTAGGAAGGAAGGAGAGAAAGTAGGAAGGAAGAAAGGGGAAGAAGGAAGAAAAATTATGGTGAAATTGAGGAAAAATAGGGCTTCATATTTCTCTTCCATTCTTTTTATTGTGATTTATCAGACACCTATATAGGAAGATAAATTAATTAAGGGATTTATCCCTTAATTTATTAAATACATTTTTAATACAAAATTTATATTTTCATGCTCTATATATGATATCAGAACTTGAGAGTTTCAGTTGAAGTGAGAAGCAGCAAACCCTTCATTACATTAGACATGTAAACAACAAAGTTTCAGGAAAAGATGGCAGAGTAGACAAATATATCTGTTCTCAAATTCTTTGCGATGCCAAGAAAAAAGAGTATATAGGGATCTACATTTTTTAAGGCATAACATTACAAGGACATGAAACATTTGAAAGAGAAAAAAAAATAAAACCCAAGAGGATTTGAACTTAGAAAACAGAGGGAAGGTTAGTAAATGCAGGGCCGGCTTTGTGAGTGGACAACCAGTGCAGTCACAAAAGTCCCCACACATAGATATGTCCTGCAGTCAGTTTAATGGGCTGCTGTCACTATCTTGACATTTTTAATGATTTTCAAACAAGGATTCCCACTTCATTTTGTATTGTGACCTGAAAACTGTGAAACTGGACTTGAGCACATGATTTGGCAAATCTAAGATAATTGAATTGTAAGCCAAAAGTATGGGAAAACATGAACCAAATAAAGTTATGTAGCAAACTCTCAAGTGGCTGAGGTATTAGGATCAACAGAGCTAAAAGGTTGGTGGTTTGGGGAGTTCTAAAATAATGAAATATGTAGGAAATCTGTTAAAGAAGCAGCCAGACCTATCTCGTGCTCAATGCAGACAGCCATTCCAGTAGATACTCCTTCCTAACCTAGCAAATGACTGTAGTTTTATTTTCTGGAGAGTAAGGAAACAGAAGGTCTCTGGACTAAGAAAATTAGCAAGATGGTAGATAGAAGTTAAAAGTATCAAAAATGAAAGTTTGTGCCAGTTTATAATTCATTGTCTTCAGTGCTGAATCCACACCTCATGATCTGTGATAATGGAGCTGAACTCTATTAATATTTACCCTTTGCCGCAGGCACAATTTTAGACTTATCAGTAGGAGGGCATTGCAGGGACACTGGAGGAGATAGGACTTATTTTTTGGTCCTGATATGCTTCCATTTGCTTCATTTTTTCTCTTACAATTGTCAGCGGCTCTCATCAGGCAGACACCGAGTGATGCTCATAGCTAATCAAGTTTCAGCAGCACCACTCTGAATAGCTTTCCAGTAAGTTTCAGCAGTGTCTCCTCAGGTGGATTCCAACTGAGTTCATTGTAGTGGTGCCCAGAGGTCATTTTCACTACTTCACCCTTCTGTACCTTAAAGGGGTGTTTCCTCTTTGATTCCCCAGGCCTCAGTTTCTTGCTCATCTGTACCCAGAAGAGATGTAAACTAACATACCAGTCCTGACTGTGGTTCCCTTGCCCACCAGCCTCAGCACCTACATCCAAGAGGTGTGTTTTCTGTTTACCCAGCAACTGTGAACTAGCTTTGGCCTAGACCAAACCAAATACACCATTATCCTGTAGGGTTGCAAGCACATCTTCTCCAATGAGATCTGAACTTCAGTCTTGACAATGGGGCCTCCCTTCCATGGATGTTCCTTTCTTTGGGATTCTCTCTCTGCCAGAGGATATTCTTCAGAATTTTCTTTACCCTTTACAGTTAATAATTCTTTGTATATCACATTCTCTGTTCAAATTACTATGTGATTTCTGTCTCCTAATTAATTAGACTCTTATTGACACAGCAGGATGAAGTATCTAATTAAGTATTTTATTTTCTGAGCTATCCAGAGTTCTACACAATTCTGCAATTGCTAGGAAACATATCTTTTCTCTACAGATAGGAAATTGCCAGATTCTCCATGGGGATATCTAATGAGCTCAAAAGGCACAAAAATCTTAATAGCTAAGTTTCCCCAAATAAATAGGCCAACCACATCGCAGGAGACAAGTTACAGCCAAGACCTCAAAGTTTAAAGTTAGCTTTTCAGTCTCCACTTTAAATACAAGAAGACAATAAAGGATTACCAGACATCTGAGGGAAACCTCTAATAGGAAGAGAATAAATCAAGGAAAACCCAATTTGAATGAAGTAAAAATTATGTAAAGAGTAGAAAAGCTTAAAAAAACTAGCACTAATAATATGAGGGAGTTAAAAGATATTATATTGCAACCATGAAACAAAAGTTATATAAAAGATAAAAAGACACTCTGGTAATTGCCCTATAGGAAATTAAGGCAAGGATGGCAAAATTAAAAATGCAATAGGTATATTGGAATATAAAATTGTAGAAATCTCCTTGAAAGAGAGCAAAATGACAAAAATAAGAAAAATAAAGAGATGATATGATAATCAGAGGTCTGTTTCAGGAAACCTAACATCTGAAAAAGAGAATAGAGAAAACAGTGTAATATGATACACAAAATAAAACAAAATGTCCCCCAATATTATACAAGAACATAATTTGACCTGCCTAGCACAATGTTTAGAAGTAGGACCACATCAAGTCACATGAAATTCCAGAGCATTGTGGACAAAGAAAACATTCAATAAAATTTGAGGGAAAAAATATTAGTCATATAAAAATAAGGAAACACAGTGACTTCAAATTTCCCAATGTTAACATTGGAAGCCAAAAGCAATGGGGCAATACCTTCAAAATGTTAATCAAAATTATTTTCAACCTTGAATATTATTCAAAACTAAACACTCAGTCAAGAGTCAGGAAACAATAAATAATTTTTATTTAATATTCTGAGACATTTTTCTTCATTTGCCATTTTGTAGATGGTTCTGGCAAATGTTCTTTACTAAAACAAAGGAGCTAAAGAGGGAAGGATACATACCTTAGGATACATAAACTAGAGATCTGGTGGGAATCCCCAGGAAATTGTTGATAGAAATCTCAAGATGACAACTGCAACTAACAAAGAGGGCAACCAGTCCAGACCAGGTGACCCCAATTCTAGGAGACATCTTTGGAAAGATGAAACTGATGCAATACCTGATGGACCTCCATGTTTTAGAGGAGATTTAGACATGAATGAGTATAGTAGAAAGTGTACATTGAAAACTCAGCAAATAAACCAACACCAGCAATAAAAAAAAGCAACTAGGAATTACAGGACTAAGAAGAAAAAAATTAGTAAAAATTAAAAGTAATTTAATTAACAGTAATTTAACAGTTTACCTCATAGTTAGGTATGCATCACTTTTGCATTATTTTCATAGATCTAACCAAAATTACCATGTAACTGAATTGGGATGATGAGAGCATTTAAGTAGGTGATGAGAAGGGAAACAAAGACAGTTAATTCTTCATCTTCTATGTTTGGAAATCAGTAATGTTTAACCCTAAAAAGTCAAAATATAATCACATAATTTAGCCTTAAAGAGGTAAATTAAAAAATAGTGAGCTAACTGAAAGAAAACTTTAGAAGAGAGAAAAATAGGGAGTGGGTGGTAGAAACCGCTCTTTTTCATAAGAAATCTCATGGAATTATTTTTCTCTTTAAATTGTATGCATACATAACTGCAGTTAAAGACAGTTTAAAAATATTAATGTCACTATTTCAGTGGGTTAAATTTGAAATACATTATCCAAACCACCTTTTAGTTTGTTTCACATTTTTCATAAATTATATAGCAGCAGTTTGGAGAACTGAAAGTGATTATGCTGATGAACTAACTTGAAAGAGCATATAAAATCATAAGAGAAAAATACAATGTGTGGTATAGGAACACTTTTGCGATATAGTCTAAACACATCTTTGCAATTCAAATACAGCTTGGCCATCATTCAGCCAGAACATTAGGTTCCTTAAAATGTTACCTGTAATGATAGGAAAATACCTCTTTACCTATTCCTCCCTATAACGTATTCACCTTTAAAAGAGTTTTACTTTTTGTAACAAACATGTCCTTCATTTTATTATTAGTGAACTCTAACTTCTCGATAAAAAACATGCTGTCTTCAAGGGGTATTCTTTTCAATAAGGATTGCATTTCTTAAGTGCTTTAGTTTGAATCAAATGTGGATGGTATTTCATAAACTGGAACCATAAAGATTCCTTAAGAGTTAAATTTAATGTGTTTTCATTCCCATTATACAAGTTAGTAAAGAATAATTCTGTGGCAGATTAATGGGCATGGTAGATACACCGGCACACCATTTAGTGAATCTCTGAAATCACTGATCTAGTGTTCTACTTAGACATTGTCTCTAACCTATTGCTATTCATGTCTTATAGTTTTTATGTTGTCTGTTACAAATTAGTAGAATCTAGTTTAAAATATGTATTTTAATTTTTTATTTTTTGGGGGGAGACAATTACCAGAGGTGATAATATAAACATTAGGGACATAAGTGCTGAACTTGGTAAGATAATATCTGATGCTGTATTTCATCTATTTTACTTTCCTTTACAAAATAACAACAGGGCTTCCCTGGTGGCGCAGTGGTGGAGAGTCCGCCTGCCGATGTAGGGGACGCGGGTTTGTGTCCCGGTCCGGGAAGATCTCACATGCCGTGGAGCGGCTGGGCCCGTGAGCCATGGCCGCTGAGCCTGCGCGTCCGGAGCCTGTGCTCCGCAACGGGAGAGGCCACAACAGGGAGAGGGAGAGGCCTGCTTATCGCAAAAATAAATAAATAAAATAAATAAAAATAAAAAAATAACAGCAAAATCTCTCTCAACATGTCACTCCAAATTTAAATTTGATTGTCGACTAAAATAAAAGTTAGGCAGTTTTTAGCTAATGTAAATAGTGTCCCCACCCTCATTTCCCAGAAAAAGAAAAAAGAGAGGCAGTTTTACTGCTTTCACTTTAACATGTGTTACACTTAATCTGTGAAATGAACCTAGTTAAAGATGCCTGTAGGAAAACAGGAAAAAAGAGAGGCAGTTGTTGCAAGTTGTTCTCTTCATAGCATTTCCTGAACCTAAACTTCTTTTTGTCTACTCCCATGGCAATCTCTTTTACATCCCATTCCTGACTGCCAGTGCCTACTTTCAAATTCAAACTCGAGCAGATGTGCAGTTCTAGCTCCACTCATAGTTCTACATTTTGGTCCTGTCCCTAAACTCTGGACATATCTATTGTTTTGAAGTCCAATAAGGATATCTTTTATATTCTCATTTTAATGTTTTCTGTCAATCTGTCCATTTATAGCACCATTATATAGGTCCAAAGCATGAGCTTACTTTGCTGTCTACACACAAATTTGATGTATTTTAATGAAATTAACATATAATAAATAAAAAATGTCCTTCAGAAAAGCGTACTGATTTATCCGCCAGCAGTTTATGAATGCTCATTCCCTACACTCACGAGACACTGACAGTTATATTTTAAAATATTTCCAACATGACTGAGCAGACAACTGAACCTCAACATTGCTCCAACTTGTAAAATTACACATTGAACCATTATATTATTAGCTTTGATTCAATAGAGGCTAATATAATATAAAGTAAGGGTAGGGAAACTAAATCCTAGAAGCAGAACATCAAGTACTACTGGTCTGGAAAGGTTTCTGAAGAAGATATTAGAATGTACACATTATGAAAGATGAAGATATGCCCACCTTTGGGACTTTATTTTTTTAAAAAATAGCTACTTTTGAAATGGTTCTTCTGAGAAAGTTGTTAGGAATGTGGCTAGAAAAGATGCAATGCTGGAGTGTAGGGAACAGCCTACCATTCCCTGGAAACAACGGTTTATTTCTTTACTGGTTCTGCTATCAGGACTGCAAATATGCTTATGTTATCATTTGGGAGATGTGTTCACTTCATAACCTGACTGAAAATGTCATGACTTGCTTTTTTTTTATGATGAAGAAAATAGGTGAGTTGTTCCCTCAAGTCATGTTTGTCTAATTTTTTTAATTCAAAAGAACAGGTCTCTCACCTTTGGTATTTAAAGGCTCTCTCTTTTATCAGTCCATGGTTTATTTTCTTCTCATACCACACATCTTTCTGTTTTTCTATAATGTTTCATTCAGGTTTTTTTTTTTCTTTCCTATTTTACTAATTTTCTTCTCCTTCAACCCTCTTATTGATCCTCAGACATTCTCAAAGGTAAATCATCTGAAATATAAAACTTCTTGGCAGCAGAGACAGTATTTTTAAAATCTACAAGAGCAGTACTTTAAATTTTAGAAGTCTTTCCATGCTTTCTTTCTGAGTAACAGTAAATCTGGTTGATGTCAGTTTTAGACTGCTAGCATTAAAGGGACCGGAAGACTGCATTCATTAAGTAACTTTTGATGAAAATGGAGTTTTCTTAAATCCATTTACACAATGGATAACTTGAAATGTACTCAAACAGCAGAAAGTAAATATTATTCTCTAGAGGAAATAAATTATTTAGGTTAGAAGAACATGTAAAAATATTGGAGCAAAATTAGTTTAAAAAAAAGAGGAGGGGTGGGGAGAGAGAGAGAGACAGACAGAAAATGATGATACATTCAGATCACAGACTGAGTCTAGGATAGATTTTGATTCTCGGAAATTCTAATTTTTTTTTTTTTTTTTTTGCGGTACGTGGGCTTCTCATTGTTGTGGCCTTTCTCGTTGCGGAGCACAGCCTCTGGACGCGCAGGCTCAGCGGCCATGGCTCACGGGCCCAGCCGCTCCGCAGCATGTGGGATCTTCCCGGACCGAGGCACGAACCCGTGTCCCCTGCATCAGCAGGCGGACTTTCAACCACTGCACCACCAGGGAAGCCCCTGTCTAATTCTTTAAGCTTTAATATTTCAATCTATAGAACTAAGGAGTAAGAGTTAATTAGCAAAATTTCCTCCAATTCAAGAAATCTATAATTTCAAGAACTACTTGTAGCAAAACTTGTGTAGATATTGACTCATTACTTGGAGAGAAGAAAACTGTTAACTCTCTTTTCTTACAGAAATGCATGTTAGTGTTAAAAATAAAATAAAACCAAAAAAACATTTAAATTTATCTTTAATACTGCAGGTTCTCGGTTAACTTACACGCACATTCAGGCAAACATGGGAGCCCCCCAAGAATTCATTAGTAAAAAGAAAAGACAGAATACACCTCAAGGTACTAATATCTTTTGCAACAATAGTGAATACCATAAAGTCTAAATAATATTTGTTTGATTTATGTTTCAGGTGCTTATTGTCAAAAAACTCATTAAATGTTTGGAAACCACTTTTAGCTGAAAAAATGATAGTGGGATAATTTAAGCAGGTAAGTACTTCTAGTTCCTTGAAAAATGCCTGAATGTAAAGATGTATCTAATATGAAACAGATGCTAAATGTTAATTGTATAGACTGGTATGGAAATGAAGAACAAATGCTGATTTCTGTATATAATTTATGACATTTATAATTCAAAATATTTCATGTTAATTTGGACTCTTAAAACATTGAAAAGTCTCACAGGAAATGCAAACTTGTTGTTTTATACCCAAACTTCATAGACCTACAGCTCTCACTTAAGCAACAATCCTTAAGCCAACCTTACTTAAACTGATACTCCATTAGTATTATATTGTGCTTCTGTTTTAAAGTGTAATATTTGCTGAATTAAACTGTAGACATTATCTCTGAGATACAAATGTGACCTCTGAAATCTTAAGCAACTTGCTTGAGGTCATGCAGCTAGTACAGCATCCAAGGAAGAATATAAACACAGCCATCTTTCCCCAGAATCCAAGCTCTTAGCTAACCACTGTGAGGCACTGCCTCTGATGCATCCACGGAAGAAATGAAGCTTCAAAATTTTCTGCATGTATAACTCAATAGCAAAGTTTCGTTTGATCATGGCTGATTTTATAAAAACTAAATATGTATTAGGTGAAAGATAATTCATTTTATGATAGAAAACTCAAAAGCTCAGAAAATATGGCAAGCATGCTAAGGATCATCTAAACCAGAAAAAATAATCAAGTATATTTTCTCTTTTCTTTTTTCAGGTAAAGTTTAAAATGAACCAAATTTTAAATTAAATGTAAGAATGAGTCCGGATAAGTGATATTCATAATGGTCCAGTGTTTACCCCATGGCTGAAGACTTAACTCTGACTCCTACAAATGGTGCTGTCGTTGTGTCCCTTGAGAAACAGAGATCCAAAGAGTAATTTTGTTCTTCAGTTTAGAGTAGGAAGGCAGTGGAATGAGGGATTCAAAATATAAGAGATGAAAAGAATAATTGGTGGCAGAATTTCCCAGAGCACGCATTAACATCCAGAACGCAGGCTTCTGGATTATGTTTTTAAAGGACTGACACCAGGGAAGGAGAGAAGAAAGTGAGAAATGGTGAGTTAAAGGGGGCGATTCTGAACTGTGGGCATTTGATGTGGGTGACTATGTTTGATTAGTTAAAGCGATGTCTTTCATTCTGTGAAATTGTCATGACAGTGTATTGAGTAATCCTTTATAAATGAAGAAAATCCTCTCAATGAATATTTAGTATTTCTCTTAAAAAATGCAAATTCCTTCTGATGTACATTGTTATGATTAAACCAAAAAGTAAGAACTAACAAAAAAAGAAATATCAAATTTCCCTTTTATGGTTGCTTTAAAGAATTTGAGGGTGTGAGCTATCAAATAATAGATCTGCTGACATAGGTGTCACTTTGTTTCCATAATTATACTAAGAAGGTTAAGTTCTTCACTTTATTTGATAATTACCAGCAGTAGACATGACACAGTTATTAAAAAGTCAGAAAGGTTATGCATTGAATCTGACATCCTTATGGAATACTAAGAGTATTTTCACCTTATTTTTAAAGTTCATTTTATCTTGTATAAAAAGTTTTAAAAATACACTGCTTAATCATATTTTAAATGACAATAATGCATGTTCTACAACAGAATAGAATCTTTCTCATTTTCCGTTGATCTAAGTATGAGAATATTTACATACCGTAAATCAATGGCACAGTGTAAAGCAGTAAAGATCTGAGCAGAGTGAAATAAGTATGCTTTCATCCTTGGTGCCTGCTATGTAATGGGCACAATAGACACATATGATGTCACCCTTGGATAGTGGCCTTCATTAGAGGTCTAATAGAACTAGAATCTTGAAAATAAGGCTCTCGACTGCCAAAGCCACAGTTGATTGTCCTGAGGACGGGCACAAGCCAGAGGTGATAAGCTATGGCCTAAGCACCATCATATCAGTGTTCTCTCAGGTTGTTGCTGGGAGAATATGGAGCTCATAATAAAGAGCACCAGAAAACGATCATTGGAAATTCTTTGTGTGAAGAACATAGGTAAGGTGAGATGGTGTGGTCTCTCAGTGAACACAGTGCTAAAGAGATTCCCTGGAGCTTTGTGAAGTCTCTTCTCGTTCTGTACTTTGAGACTGGGAACTGTGTTGATGGTACCAGTAGAGCCATGCATCTTCTACATTCCATCTCTGTTTCCTTGCACTAAATCCATAGAAGTTATACTAATGTGCCTAGTCCTCTTGACCCTGAAAAATCTAACCAATTATACCAAAAATGTTTAAAATGCTAAATTAGCAGTCTGAAGATCGAATGTATAGCCTTTTCTTCTACTATTGCATAAGGAGGTAGCATGAGGCATATCAGTAAATCCACTTTGCCTCAATGTTTTTATGTATAAAATGGGACAATAGTAAGTACATTCCTTACCTAACTCATAGATAACGATGCAAATAAAATGCTATAGGCAAAAGTTTTTTTTTAATTGAGCATATTATAAAGGTGTTAGTGGAACTATTTTATGAACCTAGAAAGGTCTAGAATTTCAAAGATCACAAATCAAGTGGTCTTCATTGTATAGACAGGAGGGTAGGTAGCTATCTTGTCTTCTACTTATATGTGTGTGATTTGTTTACATGGCTATCTTTGCTTTTGAAAGCCAAAACATGGTATAAATTTTAAGAAAGAAAAAAGTTTTCAATATAATTTCTAACCAGCTATATTTTTAAGCAAAATAATAAGAATCTACACATAGAACTTATTCTTATAGTTTGGAATTAGGAACCCAAGAATATAAGTTATGGGTTTTATCAATAAATTTAGACTTTTGGTCATGTGTGGCCCTACAACTCTTAATAATGGCATCCTACTATCTCAGAGTGAAACTATCTCCATTCAGATGAAATGTGGGCATAATACAATTTGGATCAAAGTTTTTCCAATCTTAGAAGCTCTAGGGGTACTGGAACTTGTAGAACAGTATCTGTTCCTCCATGAAATCATTGACATGTTTATTGAGAAACCGTTATGGAATATGTTAATAATAAGAGCTTATTTAAAACAAAGTTGTGATTTAGAGACATACAGTATATAATAGATAATAAGAGTGAACACATTGACTCTTTGTGTGACAGAATCTTCTAAATGCTTTACATGTATTAACTCAATCTTCATAGAAACCCTGAGAGGTAATGTATTAGTTTCCTGTTGCTGCTCTAACAAATTACCATGACCTTAATGGCCTAAAAACCACATAAATTTATTCTCTTGTAGTACTAGAGGTGAGAAACTTTAAGTGAGTCATATGAGGTTAAAATCAAGATTTTAGCAAGGCCAGCTCCTTCTGGAGGCTCCAGGAGAGAATCGCTTCCTTGTGTCTCCCAACTTCTAGAGGGCACTGGCATTCCTTGGCTTCTAGCCACATCACCCTAATATCTGACTCCATTGTCACATCACCTTTTCCTCTTCTGTAGTCATATTTCCCTCTTATAAGAGTGCTTACGATTGCATTGGACCTACTCAAATAATCCAGTACAATCTCCCATCTCAGGGTTCTTAATCACATCTACAAAGTCTCTTTTACCATTTAAGTAACATATTCAGAGGCTCTGGGAATTAAGACGTCAACATATTTGGTGGAACATTATTCTGTCAACCACAGAGAAGTATAATTCTCCTCATTTTATAAATAAATGAGAAAACAGGTTTAGAAAGAGATCAAGCAACTTATGTAAGTTTATTCAGCTAGGGAAATGGTACAGTCTGAAATCAAATATAGTTAAGTCTCAAACTCTTGGCCACTTTGCCATTCTGCCTGTAAGCTAACTGAAGGGGAATAAAGCCCTGAATGTAAATCCTAGGCTGATTCATTGTAACCTCATTCCTAGACAGGGATTCTATGTCACAATACTAGGTCCAACCTGAAATGGACTCTCTGAGAATAGATAAGTTAGCTTAAATTTTCTCTCCATCCTCATTAATGTGTACATCAATAGTCCCCAGACTCCTTTGGTGACTCAAATATCTCCCAAACTCAGGTGTCCTTGATAATATGGAGTAACCAAGCCAGACTTCTTGTGATGTTTTTACTACAGAGAGTCTATTTTTCTGTCCCTGTAATAGCAGAGCTGCATGTTCCCTGTTCTCCATGGTAGTGTTTCTAGATCTTTCATGTGTGCTCAAATCACCTGGGGATTTAGTATAAAAGTGACTGCCTGACCCACAGCAGACCTGTGCGATCAGAATCTCCCAATGTGGAGCCCAGCTAGGGATGTTTGAACAAGTTTTTTCTGATTATTCTGATACACACCTAATTATGAACATCAGTTTAAGATTATGTCTTGATTCATAATCTGAAAGCATTTGTTCACCATTTTCTTTCCCCAAAGACATTTGCCAACATTTTTGGAGACATTTTCTGTTGTAACAAATGAGGAGGTGCTACCGACATCCAGTGGGTGGAGGCCAGGGGTATTACTAAACATCCTACAATGTGTCGAACAGCACCCTGACAACAAATAATTACCGAACCCAAAAGAAACCTGTTCCAAAAGGATGTGAGGAGATGGTATCTCACTTTCTTTTAAGCTAAATCCAGTCTTCCTCTGTTCAATTATGTTTCTTCACATCAATAACTGCAGTTGGCTTTGACTTTAAAGGAACAAAACAGGGAAAATAAAGGTTGAGAAAGTTTCTACATGTTTAAGGCTGGGAGATAGTAAAACTTCTACATCAGTATTTTCAACACATTTTGTAAAGAGTAATCCAATATTCATGGTCCCCCCCAAAAGCAAAAAGAACTCTAAGAAATTCTTGAACAATCCATGCTTCTCAAATCGTGGTTCACTGGCATTGAGTAAATGGTTTCTGGTCTCTGTTATGATTAGCATCAGATTGAGTGAGCATTTACCAACTTTTATAGCCATTGGTCATTGACAGAATAGTTCATCTTGATTTTCAGTCTTGGTTCTATCTATACCTTACAAGCTGTGTGTCCATGGGCAAATTAATTAATCTCCCCAATCCTCAGTTCCCTCATCTATAAAATGAGTGCCAATTTCATGAACTCTAGTATCACACAGATTCTTCTATCTCTACATGACAAAAGAGACTGATGTGTGTATGGAACTCCATTTCATGGGGAAACTATTTTTATTGAGAACTTACTATGCACCCAAGCAATGTGTTTAACATTTTATATAGTCTCCCCCCAACTCACACACTTTTTTTAAACAACAAATCTAAAGGAAGACAAAGTGTTTTTTTTATTCTAAAAAGGACTACATATTCTCTTGCCTTCTAAGAGGTGGGAGGACAAACCATAACCGTGAGAAAATAAATCTCTGAGCTGCTGACTTTCTGGTGATAGAAGGACAGGAGAAGACGTCCTTTGCCAGCTATACTGTTAAAAGTTGAGAAACTCCGTAATGATTATTTTTATTTTGAACAGCAGATAGTTTAAATAAGAAGAGTACATGTGTTAATTACATCATGCAACAAAAATTGTATTATCGATTTACAGAGTTTGGGACACTGGAAATAATAACAGCCAACAGAACAGAAAAAGCCCATGCTTTTTGAGTGTTAATGTTCTTGTGGCAAAAGACAGATTTTTTTGGAACAGAAGATAGGAGTCACTTCAGAGTCTGGGAATATGTGAAAACCCTGGGAAGGGCCTTGGACTTCACACTGAATATGGATTAGGCTGATTGAGACAATTTCTTCCATATTACAAAGGTCTAGATTGCATAAATGCTTTGGGTTAGCTTTGAACTGCCCAGATACTACAGATGAAGAAATTGAGATTTGGTGATTGTGGATTAAGAAATTTGCCCATAGACACACAGTTATTGTTAGATCAAAGAATGCAATTTAATTTTGTCTAATCCTCAAACAGGAATTCTAATCACCTTTCTGTACCATATTCAGTTGTGATAGGGAGTAGAGTGGAAGTTAAATTGATTGCCTTAGTAGTATTTTGCTTATCAAAAGGTGGGCTGTGCTTAAAAAAACGTAGTGTGGTCGATAATTAGAAATGTCATATTAATTGAATAATATCTTTCATTGTGGGCTCCACTTACATGTTACTATCTTCTTAGTTGGTCTTATTCATGTATCGTGTTTTAAATAAAAGAAAACCAAATGAATAATTTGCAAAAGTAATTATAATACCCAGAGTTAAGTAGCATTGACCAAGTTGCAGGTCCTATTGTAGAAACTGCATATATATTTTTATGAATTTTCACAGGAACCCTGCAAGGCAGTATTACTAGTTTATTTTTTTCTTCTGAGAAAATGGTATTTTCTCCAAATTTCTACAAATAGTAGCAGAATTAAGATCCAAATCTAGGTCTATAGGTTGTGAAAGATAGGAACAGAAAGTTTTAGATTTTGAAATAGAAGTGTTTTATAATATTTTGTATATTTTAGTCAGTGTCACTATCTTCAAATCTTAGACCCACAAACAAATAATGATAATACAAATAGAATTTTATTATTAAAATTTACTAAAGAAAATGAGTATTCAAGAAACTTAAATATCAACTTTTCTTTTTTTCAGGTTATAGTGTTTATACTTCTAAAGTTATTAAAGCTTAAACCTGCACTGAGACTTTTGGGACAACTATGTTACTGCCTCTCCTTATAATCCAAAGTAATCAACTGATGTTCAAGCATTGCTCATGACAGAAGTAAAATTCAAAAAGGGTAAGAGAAAAGTGGTAGAATGTGCCTAGGTGTAGCCAAACAACCTGGGCACTTAACTTACCCAAAGATTACGCCCTGCATGTGACCTTATTTTGATATTCGGCTCAAAATCATTTTATTTTTAGGCATAGCATTGGTTGTTTTTGCTTTAACGGAGGTAATAATAAGTTACTGTTATGACTCTTATTTTTAATTACTTTAGTCGTATAGAAAATCTAGGTACCTGCAATATGTAACTTTAAAAAAAAAAAAAAATAGGCAGCTGCACAATTCATTCTTTGCAAAAAGATGCCACAGGCAAAGCTATTAAAAATCCCTGTCGGGGCTTCCCTGGTGGCGCAGTGGTTGAGAGTCCGCCTGCCGATGCAGGGGACACGGGTTCGTGCCCTGGTCTGGGAAGATCCCACGTGCCGCGGAGCTGCTGGGCCTGTGAGCCATGGCCGCTGAGCCTGCGCGTCCGGAGCCTGTGCTCCGCAATAGGAGAGGTCACACCAGTGAGAGGCCCACGCACCGCCAAAAAAAAAAAAAAAAAAAAAAATCCCTGTAACTCTGCACACTTCACCTGTTTATAAGGTAGACCATTAAAAGGCAATTTGCTATATGAGGGTTGAATTGCACGACAAATATTTACAAATATGAGCAATTAAATTGAAAACTGCTTATTTTTGTTATATTGCTCTGCCATATGACATTCAATCTATAAATATAAAACAAATTTTTAGGGTAAAGGGGCAATTCCCTGGAATGCAATTAAAAGCAAAATCTATGAATGGGAAAACAGACTTGTGGAAAATCATTACTTAAGAAAAATACTTTGTAATTTAAAATGGAAATTGTATTTATAATTTGCAGTGGACTTCAGTGAATTTCAAATACTCCCAGCATAAACTTTTGCATTTATATAAAAATTTACGTAAACATTTAGGAGTCATGTCGCTATGTTTTACACACTAGGATGTGAAGAAGCAAATAAACTAAAAATCACAGGAAATTTTTAAATGCATAATTTTACTAACAAACGTTCTTTGAGTCTGGCATATCCTCTTCAAAGTAAAAGACATATTTATCTCTTTATACTGGCACTATCATAATTATGATACATTGAACAAGTAAAATATTTTTAAGGAGAATAATACTTCCTGTTAAAAACTTTATCCCATTCTGCCCACCCCTGTCCCCCATCAAAGTAGTTTTTGGTTCACTTTTTAAAAAAATACAAAATAATCCTCTTAATTATGATGGCTATTTGTATGATCAAAACATGTTGTGAGGATGGAAACTGAGAGATCCTGGGGGTCGAATAGGAACACCTGGTCCTCAAAATGTCCATGACCTCATTTACACAGTATTCTCCACATGTGTCAATCTACATGCAACCCACTCTTTGCTCTGTCTTCTGCACAGACATTCCTTTAATATGTTGAAACAGCTGAGGTGTGTATTTCTCTATCTCCTCTTTGCAATTCAAGACAATCTCAAAATTATCCACTTTAAAAATCTTACCCCTTCCACTTTCTCCCACATGAGACCTGGTTAAGTGCCTCTTACTGGAAATTTTGTAATGGCCAGTATGATAGCTGTTATTACACTGAGTTATAAACATTTTTAATGTTCTGAATTAAAATTAAATGCCTTCTAAAATTAAAAAAAAACTCTTTGAAGTTGAAGATTATTTATTTTATATCAGAAACACTATTAGCCTGTCACAATAGTTGACATTTTGAAGAAGATTAGAAGTTTAGGATTAATAATAACATTTTTTTTCTGCCATGAATGTTGTTACATGTCCCATGCATTTGATAATATACAAATAGGTATGTGTATAGATAGAAACTTGTTGTATATTATCAATTGCATAGGTAATATATATAAACACATATCCATATATAGTTGCATTCATATACATGTATATGCATGCATATGTGGTTGTGTATAAAATCATATGTGAATATATTTCTTCCAACTTGAATATTTACTTGTTCTTGTTAAATCAGGTTACCTAGCGTATCCTTGGTCTTTGTATGGCTTCCAGGTGACAGAAGAAATCAATGATATGGTTGAAACTCATTTTTAAAGTGTTAAATAAAATTTTTAAATGCACCATGACTGCACATAAAAATTGAGTACTCACCTAGATGAGCATTATATGGATTATCATTTTTGTGCTAATGAACAGATATATTCAGGAGGGTGAAATATGTGAGAAATTACCATTCACTATAAAATTAATGAAACAGAAAAAATTTCCCTTTGCAATCTGAAGATTTTTTTAACTCAATGTAGATATTGAGATTCAAGTTTTCAAGTACAGTTCGCCCAGTCAAGTTTCAGCGTGCTTACATCACTGTTGCCTACCAGAAATTGAAAATTTTGTTCCCTACAAATTTCATGTGAACATGAAAATGGAAAGAATGAATATGAGCGTTGATACAGTACCTCCGGAGGGTCCAAGCTTATCATTCTCACGAGCAATTATTTTCAGATGCCTCATGAAGGTTAAATGTTTTCCAAAACTTCATTACAATTTGGATTACAGAAAGCCTATTCTGGAAATAAATGTGTAAATCAGATCTTCATAAACCCCATGGTAAAGGAGATCTCTGTTAAAGCCCTGTGCCTCATGGTTGTGGAAATTAAAGTTGTCTCACAGGTAGACTCAGAGGAGAAAATTATTATTAGATATATTTAGTGAAGATTTTCCTATGCGAAAGAAAATAGTTAAGGTTTATTTGTTGTATTCTTTTCGTGTGTGTGTGTGTGTGTGTGTGTGTGTGTGCGTGTTTATGTGTGTGTATATGTGTGTCTCCTTGGGCCTCATTTTTGGGATTAATATTTTAGAAAAGACTGCATTTCAGTCTTTCTAAAGACTGTTGGACACAAAATTAAAGCATAAGGGTAAAGGCATGATTAGTTTACTATATGTAAACATTTGGATATTTGCACTAAAATGGCAATGAATATTACTGAGTATATAAGGTAGACTGAAGGCTAACCTGGTGTCAAAAAAAAAAAAATCTGGTTGCTGATAAAAATGGGTTGGTATTTCAGCATCGCTCCACAAATTCAATCAAGGGTTCGGCTTGTTGTTTCTTCATCACATAGGTCATTATCCCCTTCTGCATCACTGAGAATGAATCCGGTCATGTTCTCATGCCAGCCAACAGCAAGGAAAAAGAGAGAATGGGCTACCTAATTAATATTCTGTGCCCATTTTCAATGTGAGGGTTTGTTTCCCCTACATAATCAAGCAATTCTCAGACACCAGCTGAGTGTCTCACAATTCAACTCAATCCTCCTCCTACTGTCTACCTGGCCATAGCATCAGATCCCACAGGACTGTCCCCACCCCCTCAGAAACAATCACAAATCCAGGATGTCACCTGTGCTTCTGACCAGTTGGCTATAGACTGCCGATTTCTACAAGCCCCTCCATGGGTTTGATTAATTTGCTAGAGCGCTCACAGAACTCAGAGAAACTTTTCACTTACTGCATTATTGGTTTATTATAAAAGGATATAACTCAGAACAGCCACATGGAAGAGATGTATAGGGCAAAAGAAAGGATGAGCTTCCATGGTGTCTCCAAGTAGGCCACTCTCCCAGCACCTCCACCTGTTCATCAACCCAATACCTCTCCAAACCTCATTCTTTTGGGGTTTTATGGAGACTTCATTGCATAGGCACGACTGATTAAATCATTGGCCACTGGTCATTGATCCAACCTCCAGCCTCTCTCTTTTAGCTAGAGGTTCAGGAGGATGGGGCTAAAAGTTCCAACTCTCTGAGCCCTTGGTTTGTTCTCCTGGCAACCAGCCCCCATCCCTGGGTGGGCTCAAAAGTCATCTCATTAACATAACAAGAGACACTTTTATTGCTCTCATCACTTAGGAAATTCTAAGGGCTTTAGGAGCTCTGTGCCAGGAAAGGGGACGGAGACCAAATACATATTTCTTATTATAAATCACAGAATCATACTCATACATGATATTTTAATGCCAAGACCTGGAAGTGAACATGTCATTTCTGTCCACTCCCAGTTGGCCTGAATTCATTTATGTGACTGCTCATAACTGCAAGGAAAATTGTGAAATGCAGGCTCTGCCTATGTGCTGAGTTTAAACTGGTGGGAGACTCATCAATTAAAAGGAAGAAATAGAGAATGGATGCCGAGAGATAGGTAGGTGTATCTGTCTCTCTGATGTCTGGCAAAAGTTTTAAAATTCTCCGAATTTTTTTTTTAATTTTTAGTCTGTTCCCACTCAGAATTACTTAGAAGAGAGTAAAGAATATTACTATAAGTTGAATTCAAAATCTTATCATTTGCTTGTGCTATAGTCAGTAGTCTAAAACACTATGCTTCCAACTATGCTTATGTTGTCTTTTGTGAATTAAATCTTAGAGAGCAGCCACAGTTAATTGTCTTTGTAAGAGTTACCAATTACAATGTTAGGCATATTTTCTAAAATGATCTTGTACTTCCTATTGTTGACCTGAAATAAATGGGTTGCCAGATATTTCTTCAGGAAAGATGGGTTTATTCAGGATCAGTTGAGAACTGCAGTTCAGAGTCAACAACGATGGTGAGCCATGGGCAAGTTCCCACACAGCAAAGGAAGGAAAACATTTTTACAGAATGGCAAAACAAACAAACAAACAAACAAACAAAAAAACATGGAAGGGCTACAGTAAACAAAGAGTCCAAGGCTTTTCATTGGCTGAGTATTTGACAGGAAATAAGAGGAGTCTTTCTTCTTCCTGCTGGTTTCTGCTGTTGTGACAGGGCATAGGAGGTCCCCCTTCTGGTCTTCGAAATCTATTTAATTGAGATTTCTGTTTATTAATTTTATATTTCCTTCTTTTGATCAAGATCTTTCTCTGAAAGCATCTCTGATCAAGAGTCAGGTTTTCTAGTTTCAGTGGCTTTTTATCCCTCAATTCCAGGAAGGAACTTTGTTGGGTGTAATGTCCCATGTTGGAGGGAAAACGCACAAATTGGAAACTTGTTAAGGTCACATTCCAGAAAACAAGGAGGGGTAGGAAGAAGAGCTCTCAGGCACGTTTTGTCTGAAGTCCATATGTTATCAAGATCATAGACACTGGAGATCATCTGAAGCATTATGTCATCATCAAAGGTTTAATGACAAAATTCCAACAGGCCTGGTCTGGATATCTTAAGAAAGCTGTCTCATCAGATGTCATCTGCCTTAATTCCAGAAAATCTTTATTTTCAGGTCACCGGATGTTACGTAGGTCCAGTCAGGGTTCCACACTTTCCTTAGGTGTGTTGCATGAACCCAAGAGTTTATTTCTTGGAACTTGGCAGAGCAAGGGTTGGTTAGCAGTATTTGAATTCAAGCAGTACTTGAATGGGGCCTTTTCCGTGAAGTTTAAGAGAGTCTTTCTGGAGTCTTTCTGGAGTCTTTCTGTTTTTTCCAGTAGACGAAATATCCAGATTACAAGGTGTGATGCTTAAGATCATTGTCTCCCGAGAGCTCATGGTGAAAAGATTGCTCCACCAAAGCAGTTATTTTTAATAGAAGCAATTAGGCCTTTGCAATATTGGAACACTTCTCCCTTTATTAGCTGTGGATCAAAAAACGCAGGAGCCAAGTGCACTGGGCATCCAGCAACTATCTTGAAGAGTGAGTTTATGAGTTCCGAAAGGGATGGTTCTGAGATTTAGAAGGATCAGTGACACTGCTTTTGGCCTAGGTATTTGGAAGGCTTCTACAAATTTTGCCAATTGAGTCTTAAAAATGTCCTTAGTGCATTTGACTAAACCAGAGAATTGAGGGTGGTAAGTACAGTGAAAGTGTTATAAAACCAGCCAAATGGCACAAACTTAAAGCACCTGGCCGTTAAAATGGGTTCCTCAATCACTGTGATGTTCACGAGGGCTTCCCCAGGTAGGGATAATCTTTTCCTAAAGGACTTTTGTCACAGAAGAGGCAATAGCTTGTCTTCCAGGAAAGGCTTTTGTCCAGTGTGAAAGCATACAGACCATAACTAAAATATATTTATATCCATTAGACAGAAGAAGTTATGTGAAATCCAATTGCCTGAACTTGAAAGGTCCATTAAGCAGTTTAAAATGTCCAGGAGCATTACAAACAGACTTCCTGGGTTGTATTTGGACAAGTGGGACAAGTGAGGTAGGCACTTTTTTGTGGCCCTGTTAATGTTTCCCCACCAATATTGATTAATGAAGGCAATCATTTTGTCAGTAGACCAATGGTTTAATGCACGTACAGTGGTAAGGAGTCGGAATTTTAGAGTCTCCAGTAGGACACTAAATGCTATTTTGTTCAAACCAGAGCTCATTTTTTTTCATCAAACCAATAACTGATGAATTTCCAATCTCAATTTTCCTTTTCTGAGGCCAATTGTTGGAGTTCTTTAGCCAAATTTCCTAAGTTATTGTTTGGAGAAATGTCCCTTTTGACTATGACAAAGGTTTGACTGCTGTTGGTTCCTCTAAGGGCAGTATTCCTTGCAAAAATATCATCAAGACGATTTCCCTTAGCATCCAGAGTCAAGTTCAGAATACCTCAGAGTCTTAATGTAGCTAAAGCAACAGGCTGCCTCCAATAATTCCTGAATAGAGGGGCCATTTTAAATTTTATTTCAGCCAGAAGTAAGGAAGCCACATTGTTTCCCTAACATTCCAAAATCATGAGCTGCTCTGAAAGCATATCTACTATCAGTATCAAATTGGCAGTACTTGGCTAAAGTACAAACCCCTGTAAAATTGTATAATTCAGCTCTTGGGCTGAAGTCACCATAGGTGATGGTATGACCTCGACAACATCAAAAGGGAGTCATAATAGCAAACCCTGCACCATATTTACCACCATCACCTTTTAAATATGAACCATCAGTGAACCTTGAGAGATCACCTTACCCAATGGAATTTTCTGTAGATCATCACAAGGAGTCAGATATTAAGCAGTCACAAGGGACTTTGTGGGTGATGGAGGGGAGAAAGTAGGGGAGAAAAGTAGAATGTAAAAGAGTTATGGGAGGGCTTCCCTGGTGGCACAGTCGTTAAGAATCTGCCTGCCAGTGCAGGGGACACATGTTTGAGCCCTGGTCCAGGAAGATCCCACATGCCGTGGAGCAACTAAGCCCGTGCGCCACAACTACTGAGCCTGTGCTCTAGAGCCCACAGGCCACAACTACTGAGCCTGTGTGCCACAACTGCTGAGGCCCGTGCACCTGGAGCCCATGCTCTGCAATGGGAGAAGCCACAGCAATGAGAAACCCACACACTACAATGAGAAGTGACCCCCACTCGCCACAACTAAAGAAAAGCCCGCACGCACCAACGAAGACCCAATGCAGCCAAAAATAAAAATAAATGAAAAAATAAATTTTAAAAAAATTAAAAAAAAAGAGTTATAGGAGGAGAAGTTAACAAAAGAAATTTGTATGAGGTGAGGCTACTGGCTGAGAAATGTTGAGTGTGATGAAAATTCAGGAGAACTTCTATTGCATGAGGTATAAAAATGGTTAAAGGGGATCCCATAATGGTTTTCTCAGTGGTCTTGATTAAAAGGGCAGTGGCTGCAATGGCTCTAAGTCAAGGGGGGTATCCCTGTGCCACAGTATCCAGTTGCTGGCTATAACACCCTATGGGTTGATATCGGTCCTCCTGTTTTTTTGGTGAGTACCCCAAGGACATCCCTTTCCTTGATAACAAAATAATAGCACCTGCTAAAAGTTTTACATGACAGAAGACTGTGCAAAGGTGGATAATGAGAAAGGATCTTCCTAAAACACCCAGCAAATACCTTTACAAACACCCCATCACAAATTGGACCATAGGTCAGTGCCTGAACCAAGCATGACAAATGGTGACCTTACATCTCAGTTTTCCCCAAAGTGTTGTTAGCTGTTATTCTGTCACAATTAGATAGTGCCCCCTTTCAATCTTAAAATTGTCACAGTTGGAATAATAAATTGTATTTCTATTCTATCCAAAGTCAATCTGGTCAAATCCTGAAATTTAGAATGGGATCAGCTTTTGTTGGAGCATATGTGCATGATGAACAATGGGGGAATTTCTGAATGAAATAAGGTTCTTTATGAAAGGTAAAGAAAATGGATATCTGTAAGAAATCACCAATGTCCTTCAAGGGATCTTTTCCTGATGTGGTGGGCTGAATTGTTTCCCCTCTAAATTGATATGTGGGCGCTCTAACCCTCAATGTGACTTGGAGGTAATGGTAGTTAAGTGAGGTCATGAGGAAGGGACCTTAATGCAATAAGACTGGTGTAATAAGAAAAGGAAGAGACAACAGAAATCCCTCTCTTTCTGTGCACACAGAGAATAAGCTATGTGAGGATGCAATGAGAAGGTGGCTGTCTACAAACCAGGCGAAGAACTCCCACCAGAAACTAACCCTGAAGCCATCTTGATCTTAAACTTCCACCCTCCAGAACCATAAGAAAGTAACTTTGTGTTGTTTAGGCCACCCAGTATGTAGCATTTTCTTATGGCAGCCTGAGCAGATGAATATACCTGTTATATATATATTTTTCTTTTGTAAGGATATGGGAGCTTACCTCTGATGCTGGGTGCTTTCAATTGTGGGTGCTTAAGGGGAACATGGGCTCTGATTTTCTATTTTTTTCCACTCCATCTACCTCTGCATTTAGGACTTCCCTAATTATGGAACTAAGCCCTCAACTCTTTGGATGAAGAGTCTTAATGTACAACTACCCCCACAGTCCCCAAGCTTTTAAAATGCCATATGCTATGTGTATATCCTTGGATAATTGTGACCCATTTTAGTAGAGTTCCCCTACACCCCACTTATGTGTTGACTGATGTGTGGTAACTTGGATGGGCTCAATATAAATGCCGTCCAGCTTGTACAAGAAAAAACAGAGAAGCTTTTAATATGAGATGAAAGAATATTGAAGGAGAGCTTAAAAGAGAAGTGTTTAGTCAGAATTGTAGTGAAATTCATGCTCTAAATTTGAGAAAAGGATGATTTTCAAAATTAACCTCAACTTGGAACTTCTTAATATTTGTTCTAATGTTCTTATTCCTACTCACTTTTTTCTCCTAACTTGAAAAGCTTTTTTGATGGAGAACATCACTTCTCATATGCTGTATTTATCCTTAAATAGAGAACCTCAGGTTAAATTCCCTTACGGCTCTATTAGACTTGCTTTTCCTCAAGATTGTTATTAAGGCACATTTACCAAGATAGTAACTACCTAATAGAGGCATTCATTTTAAATTTAGTATACAAGTTCTGCAAAATTCAGGTCAGGAGTGGGCGGAAGGCCTATGCTGGATATACACAATTAGGCTGGGCTGGGACTGTCACTGCCTAATTGTTAAGGGCTGCAGTTCACTGGTTTCTAAAGATTTTATTTACATGTCACTATTGAGGATACAAAAAAGGATGTTTTAACATGTCCAGGAGGACCTGGAAAAGCAACCTGCAATAAAATACACTAGGACTTCTGCAGTAAAACATGCATATTCTCACTAAGTATGATAAAGATTATAAGGTCAGTTCAGGTCAGCTTTTGCTTCTGAAAGAGCTTAGATCACCTTGAATTTGCACCCATCTGAGTTATCCTTTTTTTAACTTGTTTTTTTTTTTCCTTTAAGCTCTTTTGGTATTTAGTTAGTACTTTGATTAGTTTAAGGATTCACTATTAAAAATGTTAGAAATGATACTATTATGGGGAAATGTCAGAGATAGCTGGTTATCTCACAAGCTTCCAAGTTGGAAAATGTTACATAAACACAACCGACTGGATTGATTTGAGGATCCTATCTGAAGACCTCACTCACCAAGTAAAAACAGAATGCACTGAGTTAACTAAAAATGCAATGTTTCTATGGGGAAAGACGGGAAGAGGGAATATATAAATTAAATAGAATATATTTCTTCTCAGTGTATGGAAATAAATCAAGATTGATTACAGAGAGAGGGTCAGGCAAAATAAGGTGTCAAAATCTGTAATGAAATATCAAAATTGTAGAAGGAGTTAATAAAAATGTGTTAGCTGCAGGTTGCATGTCGTCATGGCTTTTATCGTTATATGAGAAAATTAACTATAGTAGCACTCAAATAACACCAAGGTAATTAAAGTTCTGTCAGGTTCCCTATTATAAAGGCCAGTCTTTCATGCTCAGCCATTGGCTCAAGGATGAAATTTAGGGCACAGCTGAAGGCTAAGATATCTTAGTATCTAAGTGGGATATCTTGGATAAAAATGTACACACTGTCTGTGTATATACCTGTGTGTATCTACCTATATATATATGTATTTCTCTCTGTGTGTATGTGTATATACATATTCTAAAAAATTAAGAAAAAGGATTAGCTTTAACATATAGTTTTCAAAAGTTACATTTCAAAAGTGAAAACTTCAGGGAGTTTACTCAATTAATCAGTAGTCATCCATTTGTCTATGAGCTACCGATTCCAGTTTTTTGATTTTTACCAGAGCCTTGTGTGTGTGTGTGTGTATGTGTGTGTGTGTGTGTGTGACATCATTTCTCTTAAAAATTAAGCTCATTTACATAAATTCATCTTACATAGTTTATAGTCATGCTTTATCAAGTTTTCCATTTACCTTACTTTTCTCGCACTTTTGCACTAACTCTGGAGGATGTTTTTGAGTTTAAACATTAAATTGTCAGTGCTGTTCAATATTTCAAAGGTGCAGACAACGTGCTAATCATCCCCAAAAGCTGATAGACCTTTAAGAGATCCCAGATGGACCCATTCCAGCAGCCATGCTTATGTGTAATTCATTAAAGGACTTTTTCTTAATCCCAAATTCATTTTCATGTCTCTACTTTTAATTATTGTTCTTTATTTTGCTGATTAAAAACACAAGAAATGACTGGGACATAAAAAATGTAACCTTTGTGATAAAAAATTGATATGGGCAAATAAGAAAAAGGAAGATCACCATGCTAAGCAGTTTTTCCTGGATACTTTCATGTTTGTCTTATGTTCCAGCCCCTACAAGATGGTGTCTGAGAAGAGTGAGACATTTTTCTATGCAACATTTTTAGAGAAGTCATGTGTTTTGCAAAGCTAAACTTCTTGATTATGTTGAAATTCAAGCTAAATATAATTTCCAGATGAGCATACTTATGCATATAATACATTATTAACTTCTGTACAATATTAAATAAAAAAACATTTCCAGGCATCCTGGCATGAATTAAAAATATGGATGCCACCATACTATTGATTATTTTTCTACATAGTTACACTTTAATATGCATAGCAATGCAAAATAAATATGCTAAGAATCTTTCAATGATACACACCATTCTTCTGAAAATGCTAAGATACATTTTGCACAAAATTCATACACTATATCCACTATTCCATGAAAAAAATTGATCTATTTCAAATATAATTCTCTATCACACAATGTATTTAGAATTTCTCTGTGGAGTAGTCTCAGGCTTTTTACATATGTTTGAATAGTAACAAGATTTCTGTAATACAGAATGCATCACATTATTATTAATAATAATAGACTACTATAAATCCCATCACTGTGTGAACATTTAGCACGTGCCATCTCTAATTTTCACAGAAGAGTCCTGTTTGCTAAACAACCTCAATAATTTCAATCATGCTACTATTGTTGAAAATCTGTCAATATTCAAGCCACTGTGCCAGGTGCAGGAGAAACCAAGTGATAGAAAACCATTTCAGAGCTCTCTAACCTCAAAAAGCCTATTATCTAACTAGAGATATTGATTACAAACAAAAATGGTGTCTCCCAATTCAAGGCTTCTCTCATTATGATGTCTTAAATATTTTACTGGCCTCCTAGCTAATCATTTCACTTTTATATGCCAAAAAATGCATATACATGATATGTGTGTGTATGTGTAGAAAATTTTATACAAACTTAAAAATAATTACTTTTATTAATTTTAATAGAATCAATACATGGAGCTATATTAGCCAAAGTGAAAAATGAGAACTCAATCAAACTCAATATCAAAGTTTAAAATTTCTGTATAACTTTCTTAGAGAAAACAAGGCACCAGCATTTAGAGTCTGAAATTAGCGTTGCTAAGATAAAGAATCGCTATTGGGAAAGAATCATTTCTAAATACAACAAACCTTATTTCCAGTCAGAAAGTAATCACTATTTCTAAGCTGCATTGGGCTGAATTTCTTGCTAACAAATGATAATATAGAACTCTATGAAAATTAATGTTCCACTGAGAGCTCCAAAAATGATCTCCTCTAAAGATAATATTGGTGCATTAAAATAAAGAATTACACATTAAGTTTCAAGTTAAAACTCTATAGCATTAATGCAAAAATAGGCTGTGATGTATCTACTTTATTTTTTAAAACACTTTTTAAACTGTTGGAAGATGTTTAGAGAAATTAATCTATACCAAGATTAAGATCACAGTGAGGTTCATTTCTCAGAAATTTTCAGAGGTATTTCAAACAAATAAAACAAAGTTTTATTTTTTTATTTTGTTATTATTTCAAAGAATTTCAGAAATAGTATTTAATTCCCATTATTGATAGAAGGTAACCATTTTCACTGCTATTCATTATTTTATACATTTTATTTGATTTGCACTTCCATGTCATTATGTACTGTTTGATTATACCTTTTTTTTTTTTTTACGTCTTCTTTCCTTTTATTGAAAAAACCATTTAGAAAATGGCAGTCTCTATCAATGGGCACAACAAATCAACAAGAATATACAAGTGGAAAACAGACAAGATAAAACCAAAAATGCCGTTGGTTGCTTTATTTGGTTAAGAGCACAAAATGTTAGTAACTTACTTTTCTTTGACTTAGACACCATTGTTTCATTCTTTTCTTCTTTTTCTTTTTCTTTTATTTCTACTTTAAAGACTTATTAGATTCTGTTAGGAATGTTCTTTGCAGTTTAGAAATGAGCCCAGAAAGATACAAGCACTGAAGAAGAGGTATCTTTCCACACTCCTCACTACATCACTTTCAACTTGTATACACAAACTTCTGTTCAGGTGGTTCTTACCATTAGATTATTCTCTCACTAAGAAGAAAAGTAAAATGCACCCCTACGTTCATAGAAGCACTATTCATAATAGCCAAGACATGGAAACAAGCTAAATATTCATCAACAGATGAATGGATAAAGAAGATGTGGTACATATATACAATGGGATACTACTCAGCCATAAAAAAAGAATGAAATAATGTCATTTGCAGCAACATTGATGGACCTAGAGATTATCATACTAAGTGAAGGAAGTCAGAAAGAGAAAGACAAATACCATATGATATCACTTATATGTGGAATCTAAAGTATGACACAAATGAACTTATCTATGAAAAAGAAATAGACTCATAGACATAGAGAACAGATTTCTGGTTGTCAAGGGAGAAGAGGGGTGGGGGAAGGATGAATTGGGAGTTTGGGACTAGCAGATGCAAACTACTACATATAGAATGGATAAACAACAAGGCCCTAATGTATAGCAGAGGTAACTCTATTCAATATCCTGTGATAAAACATAATGAAAAAGAATACAGAAAAGAATGTGTAAATATAGAAAAGAATGTGTGTGTTTATATATACATATATATATATTTACACATATATATAACTGAATTTATATATATGTATAACTGAATCACTTTGCTGTACAGCAGAAATTAACAGAACACTGTAAATCAACTATACTTCATTAAAATAATTTTTTAAAAAAGAAGAAAAGCATAAAATAGGGAATGCCCCATGTTAAAGACACCAGTTTTAGTTTATTATACAAGTATCTACAAGAGGGGTAGTAAGAGGACTAGCTTTGCTGGTGCATAATCTACAGCATCGTGAGCTACTGAGATGTAGTATGGTTTCTGCGGAAGGATCCGTATTTATTCTCCATGCACTAGCTTGGCTGTGCTCAGTGACCAGTGCCTATTCTGATTGATTCATGTCTTACTTTGATTGGTTGATACCCAGCTGTACAAGTTGTTAAATATTTTTAATATCACCCCTCCTCTGCTGAGTGACTTTGAGCAAACTAATCCTCTCTCAGTTTCAGTAGTGAAACAAGACATTTGAACTGTATAGTCTCCCAAGTCCCTTTCAGCCATTATATTCTATCACTTGGGGTTTAGCTATACACATAATGAGTAGGAGTCAAGATGGAGAGTGAGAATGCCAGAGAGTGAATTTTTGAGAAAATCACAACTCAACTACTGCTTAGAAGATACAGTATCAATGGTTTAAATGGAATTTGAGAACAGACACTGCAGAATTTTACGGAGTTAATTTCCTCTATTAGATGACTGGGGACTATGTAGAGATGGGAGCCAGCTGGTTTTGTAACATCAATCTTGTAGAGTACAAAGACTAATGTTAAATAGGTTCTTCTTTTACAAGCTTGCCAAGCAACTCCAGGTTTCTTGAAAAGAACTGCAGAGGGCTTCCCTGGTGGCGCAGTGGTTGAGTCTGCTTGCCGATGCAGGGGACACAAGTTCGTGCCCTAGTCTGGAAAGATCCCACATACCGTGGAGCAGCTGGGCCCGTGAGCCATGGCCGCTGAGCCTGCGCGTCCGGAGCTTGTGCTCCGCAACCGGAGAGGCCGCAACAGTGAGAGGCCCGCGTACCGCAAAAAAAAAAAGAACAGCAGAGCTAGAAATTTGCAAAATGTTAACTCTACTATTTTGCTTGTCGTTTATATTTTTTAGTAAAAAGGTGAAAATTGAGTCCAGCTGGTAAATATGAAAACACGTTAGTAATGTAAGCAGACTAAGCAAACATTAATAATTTATTATTTTTTATCATAGGCTATCATTCTTCAGTTCATAAATGCATGGGATACAGCATCTACTATATCACAGGCATTGTGTTACCTGTTGGGAACACATGTAAACTACTCATACTCAAATCTTTTTCTCAGGGTTTGCCTTTGGGAAAATCTAGCTTAAATTAGTGTGTGTGTGTGTGTGTGTGTGTGCCTGTGTGTGCACGCACAGGCACACACAGGCACACACATACACATGTGCCAATGTTAAAGTGTTGGGGGCAGGGTGGGAGGTGACATGTAGGGCATTCCAGGCAGCTGGAACATCATATATGAAAGCATGGAGGTGGGAAGTAAAAAGAATTCTAGAAACACCTAATAATGTACAGGAATGACTAGAGGATGCAACATACATGGAGAGGAGTAAGAGAACATACTCTGGTGGATGTTGGAAGCAAGAAAATAAATAGTCTTCTATGGCCCATTAAAAAGAATTTGTACTTGTTCATGAAGACCATTAGAAACACATTGAGAAAAGGATATTCCAATCAGAGGGAATTGCTTGGGTACACATGCTATTGCTTGAAGAAGTTTTGCATATTCCTTTAAAATGATATAGAAGTCTAAGTGTGCTAATGGGAAGATGATAAAGGAGCAAGATATAGATAACAGTTATTAGAGCTGTTTAAAATTGATTTGTTTTATTTGATCAACATATTTTGGTTGCCGATAGAAGAAAAAAAGAAAAAAAAAAAACGGAACTCCTACTCTTCCGTCATATTAACAATAGGATAACATGGTTTCCACTGCCTTGTATTTGAATTAACTGATCCTTTCTTCTGCTTACTCTAGTCTGCTGTTGAACTCCTCATTGACTTCTTCAGTTCAGTTCTTGTATTCTTCAGCTCTATGATTTTTTGTCTGATGCCTTTTTGTATTTTCTGTCTCTTTGTTGAAATCCTCAGTTGTTCACACATTGCTCTCCTGGCCTCAGTGGGCATCTTTATGACTTTTATTTTGAACTCTTTATTGAGTAAATCACTTATCTCCATTTCATTAGGGTAGGTTTCTAGATAGTTACCTTGTTCTTTTGTTTGGAACATATCCCCTTGTTTATTCTCCTTGACTCTTTGTGTTGGTTTCTGTGCATTAGATGAAACAGTCACCTCTTGGACTTCCCTGGCAGTCCAGCAGTTAGGACTCTGCGCTTCCAATGCAGGGGGCATGGGTTCGATCCCTGGTAGGGGAAATAAGATCCCACATATGTCATACGGTGTGGCCATTTAAAAAAAAAAAAAGAGGGGCTTCCCTGGTGGCGCAGTGGTTGAGAGTCTGCCTGCTGATGCAGGGGACATGGGTTCGTGCCCCCAACAGGCCCGGCCCACGTGCCGTGGAGCGGCTGGGCCCGTGAGCCATGGCCGCTGAGCCTGTGTGTCCGGAGCCTGTGCTCCTCAACGGGAGAGGCCACAACAGTGAGAGGCCTGCGTACCGCAAAAATAATAATAATAATAAATAACAAAAAGAGCCACCTCTTGTAGTACTGACAGAGTGGCCTTGTGCAGGAGACAGATCTTACTAATCAGTTGGCCTGAGCTCCTGGTTGCCACTCAAACCTCTGTAGTTGTCCAAGCCACCATCTTTGTTTTTAGTTCAGGGTGTGCCAAGACACATTAGTGTCCCGAAAGCACGGACTACTAAATGCCTGCTCCTTCAGCTTCCAAATGCAGGTCAACTGGAAGTCCAACCTTAGGCAGCAGCTGGGAAAGTCAGGACATTAGATATCCAGTTTAGACCCCATCAGGGAGAAAATGGAACTGGGTGTTTGCTTACTCAGTCTGTGCTGAGCCAGGGGGAATTGTTGCTGGAAATGTGTGTGGGACCTAATATAATCAGCTCTTTATTTTGTGTGATACTTGGGGACTAGTGATTACCAAGCCCATCAGTACCAAGGGCTAGGTGATTAGAGAGCTAGTGCCTCTGGTGGCAGCCACAAAAGTAGGGATACTCCATATGTGGACAAGCTCCTTCCGGAAAGAAGCTGGAGACTTGGTTTTACTGTCAGGAAAATCAGGGGGGAGACAGCAAAGAACAGGCCCATCAGCTTCTTCCAGTTCCCTGAAAGGTCCCATTTAAGTTTCCCATTCAGGCTGATTAGAAACTGGAACTTCTAGCAGCAGCTGGGAAAGTATGCAGTCAACTTCTTTCCAGAGAGAAACTGGGCAGTGGGCAGTTTTGCCTGTGCCCTCTATACTGAGCTCAGGTGTGTAGCTGCAGGGATTGTTCCTGCACTTATTTAAAAACTACTTCTTTGTTTGCTATTATTCTGTGTGACTTGTGAATGCAAGCCCCATTGCCTGTCAGAGATGGGTAGTTTGGGTGACCATCCTGCAGGTGACAACTGTAAATGTTGAGGCGTTAGAGGTATGGACAAGTTCCTTCTAGGGTGAAGCTGGACATTTGGTTTTACTGTTGGAGCAAGATAGAGGGAGGATGTGGGGTAGTACCTTTTGGCTCTTTTGGGCTCCAAGGAGGATCCCAATAAGCACCTAGACACAGGCTAATTAGAAGCTGGATTCTCAGCATTAGCTGGTAAGTACATAGTTAACCCTTCCAGGGAAAAACTGGGAGATGGGTAGTTTTTGTCTGCTCCCTCTGCACTGAGCTTGGGGGGAATAACGTAGGGAGTGTTGATGTGCTCAACAACTGCTGCTTTGTTTTCTATGGTCCTGTGGGACACATGAATGCAAGACCCATTGGCTATCAGAGCTAGGTGATGTGCGGACCCATCTGGGTGGCAGCCTTTGAAATTGGGGTGCTATATGTGTGGTCCAAATCCTTGCTTCTCAGGGAGGAGCTGGGTGTTGGGGTTTCCCTTCTCATCATGAGACACTGTGCCTGGGGTGGGCGTCATAGGGAGAGTGTGTCTCCGCCTTTCCTACTTGTTTCCATGTGAGTATTTTCTCAGTTGTTCAATGTGGAGGAGTCAATCAAATACAGTTTCTGGATTTTTCTCAGAGGGAGTTGCTCCACATATAGCTCTATATTTTGTGCCTTCACTGGAGGAGGGAAATTCAGGAGACTCCTATGTCACTATCTTGGTGATAATCACTCTTCTTTTCCCTTTGTTTAAATGAAATTGGAAAAATGTGGAATATCCCTCCTTTATTTAAACAGATTTTCCAGGGAAATATGCAAAAAGGGGAAGAAAATTCTAATCCTACTATGAAGCCCAATACTATTATGAATTCCCATAATTGCAGTCTTTCAGTCTGTAATATAATTATTGTCTCCATAACTCTCCGCTGCATCACTGTGATAGGTTCATTTCACTTACAGATCCACCTCGTTTGCTATGGCCATGGGTCAGCCACTATCCTATGTATTTCACTGCTTTCCCACCAAACTATAAAGTGTAGTAAACTCTTTTTTAAAATGTTGTGTATATTCTGGCTTTTCTCAAGAAACCAAGAACATACTGCAGCTCAGATCAGCTACACCACACTGTTTGTAAACAACTGCTTGTCTCTTTGAATTATAACTCATCAAAGAATACTGGACATTCTTGGATTAAAATGTCCGGCCCAAATGCAGATATCTATTTAGTTCTGAAAACTTACTGAGACAGAGCTGGCACTTAAATTTTCTTGAATAATTCCATTATATCATTAAGATAATCCTGGGCTGAAATTATTTTTTTCTTAAATGAGGCAGTAAGCAAAAATTTTAGTGTATCATGCAAAAATGTATTAAGTTTAACATGGCCCTTTGAGTCTATTTTGAATATTGCATCCATTTGTAAATGGATTACTGAGCTGATGAGACTATAAGAAATGGTCTCCCAGGCATGCAGGCATAGAACCAACAATAAAACTCAGCAATATTGGTTAAAAATACGACATGGTGACATCAAGTAATTTCAAAATTTAGTGTGAGAAACAAATGTTTTGAAGATTTTGAATCACATATTTCGAGTTAGTCTTTGGAGTTATGTTGAACCCATATTTCAGGTAAGCCTAAAATTAGGATGTAGCAGATATGTTATTACCTGGATTTTCTTCTCCACAGTCTCTCATCAAATCCTTAAACTTCTGAACCTGACATTTCTGGAGGGAGAATGCATTACAGTCCCAGAGCAGCAAGGAGACAGAAGAAAGAGAGCCTACTTTCAGCATAAAACTAATAGACTGGGCACTCTTCTTGCCTATCTTTCTGGTACACTCCATTCCCAAATCCTCTGTTCATAACACCTTCATTCTAAAATAGTTGATACATTAGTTCTCCAATTCACTTCCCACTCATTTCTTAATTATCTATGCACAAAAATTTGACTGAACAACTAAATATAGCCTTAAGGGAAGCATACCACACACACACCCCCAACACCTTTAGGTAGAGTAATTATGCTACTCTATTAGACTGTAAAAGTGAAATGAAAACCTCTATTGGTTTGGTATCCTTTCTCACAGTTTTTTCAGAGTGATTAGTGTATCATTCAAATTTATGGACCAATATTATTTATTAATATAGTATTGGAAATCATACTAAATGTTAGAAATGGAAGGTACCATTCTCAGTGCTGGAATTTTGATATAATATCTTGTCAAATTACCATCAGGGAACTCATGACATTACATTTTTATTTTTCATTTTCAGAAAGATTTTGGCACATAGTAGGTATTCAATAAACACCTGTTATATGAATGAATAAATAGATGCATCCTATAGCTCCAAATGATCCTAGGGAACAAGCACATCACATAAACTCCTTATTTGATATATGATACTGAGCTCAAGAGGATGTGTGAATTGTTTTAAATTATATATAGTTTGCAGCCAGGTTTATGTTAAAATGTAGGTCAGTTAAGTCAGGGCTTGTTGCTATTACACCACACAGCCTGATAACTGGAGTCTGCATAATCCCTGTTAAATTGTGACGTTTCTAATTAGATGTGATTTCCATGCAGCCTGGTATAATAATAGTTCTTGTTATTGAAATATTTTTAATGTAGTCTTCTAAAATTGAGTCATTTTTTTTTTTTTAGCAATGTATGTCCTTGTTGCCTCATACTTGTGACTAGCAAACACTCCACAATTTTTTGACATCAATTGGAGTTTGTGCATTTTCACACTTCATGTATCCCCATTAAGATGATAGCTCTTGGTTTCAACCCATGTTTCCAGGGTATTGAGGTAATTCTAAATCTTAAAGATGGCATCTGTGATGTTAAGTAGCAATTTCATTTGTGTGTACCACAAAAATGCATCTTGCTTAAGGATGCAAAACAAAGTCACAAGGGCTAAATTTGATCCATATAAGCATTTTCATTAGTAGAGTTGTTTGTTTTGTTTTGTTTTGTTTTTTATAATGCCCAGAAAGGTATATTAGTTTTCCAGGACTGCCTTACCAAAACACCAAAAACGGAATAGCTTAAAACAACAGACATTGTCTTATAGTTCTAGAGGCAATTCTTGCTCTTTTTTGTCTCATAGATACATCACTCTAGTCACATGGTCATCTTCTCCCTGCATTGTTGCTTCATTTTGTCTTCCATTTGCATGTGTCTGTCTCCATGTCCAAATTACTCTTTTTTATAAGGGTACTAGACATACTGGACTGGGACGCACACAAAAGACATCATTTTAACTTAATTACCTCCGTAAAGACCCTATTTTCAAATAAGGTCACATTTTGAGGTACTAGGGGTACGGACTTTAACATGTTTTTGAAAGTGGGACACAATTCAGCCCATAATAGAAAGTTTTGTGTTCTCTACTCATGGTTATAGATACATACTATGCCATTCATAATATTATACAGAATGTGTCATACATTTAATACATATATATCAATCTTAAATGCATATATATCCAAATATATGTACATATATATATATATATAACACATGACACGTGTTTTACATATGAACATGTTTATGTGTGGGCATGATAGTAAAATTTCTAGTCTCCATAAATTTTTCTTCTGCTTTGCCAAAAGCCATTGGTTACTAATTTAAAGCAGCTATTCAGCAGATAGTATTTTACCTGATCAACTTATTTTTTAAAATTGGTTTACATGACTTAATTTCATGCACAATGATATCACAAGACCTCATGCCTCTTTCAATCTTGTAGCAGATTTTAAAATGGAGCAAAAAGAGAAACCCAGTATCATAACAATGCTGGAGTACTGAAATGACATAATGTCTAGGAATATATGTATAGATATAATAATGTCCAAGAGAAACACAAATATCCTTTCAATGACTCTGAGGTTGAGAGAAAATAGTCATACATGAATGTGACTGAATCCATATATTTTCCAGTTAAAGTGATTTTCTTGTTTTCCTTATTTAGAAAGTAATATTAAAAAAGAGGTCATCACCTTGCATATTTTTCTCAGTTAACATTATAGAAGAATTAGGTATTCAGTTAAGACCTTTCTTTTTTACCATGGTGCACATGAGAAAACAGAGCAAAATGGAGCATCAAAACCTATTTTTTTTTATTGCAGTATAGTTGCTGTATGATATTATATAAGTTACAGATTTACTATATAGTGATTCAAAATATTTAAAGGTTATACTCTTTTCATAGTTATTATAAAATATTGGCTATTTCCCAGTGTTATACAATATATCCTTGTAGCTTATTTTATGTCTGATAGTTTGTACCTCTTACTCCCCTAACCCTATATTGCCCCTCCCCCTCTCCCCACCGGTAACCACTAGTTTGTTCTCTATACCTGTGTCTTCTTTTTTAAAGAAGAATAATACATTTGTCTAATAAATCTGTGTAAAGTGTTTGTGGGTTTTTTTTGGGTTTTTTTTTGCTGTACGCGGGCCTCTCACTGTTGTGGATTTCCCCATTGCGGAGCACAAGCTCCGGCCGCGCAGGCTCAGTGGCCATGGCTCACGGGCCCAGCTGCTCCACGGCATGTGGGATCTTCCCGGACCGGGGCACGAACAACCCGTGTCCCTTGCATCGGCAGGCGGACTCTCAACCACTGCGCCACCAGGGAAGCCCCTGTGGAAAGTATTGTAAATAACATGTGTGTTGCCATGAGATTTGTTGCAATAGGATAAAATGTACTAATATATCATGGAAATCTCAGTTACTAAAATCTTAGGCTAAATTCTAGACCTATTTTCTGACCTCATGATCCATAAAAATCAAAGTGCCAATCTGTTACTTTGCTTTTGGAAGATGTTTCCTATTCACATTGTTCAAGGGCAGCACCTACTGGGTACAAAGCCCACCACTAACTTTCTGTTGGTTGTATTTCTGCTGTTTTGTATGTTCTAAATGCCATTCCAGTGTGTGGCTTTTAGTGAGAGGGTTGGATAATGTGGGGAGAAACAGTAGACAGTCAAAAGGGCTTAGATGCAGATTGCTTTAATAGTTCTAGTTTAATTTCAAACCTAGATAAAAATGAGATCCTTCCATTCTGGGTTTCTGTTAGTCTCATTGCTTTTGTCACATGTAGCAACCAGCCTGTGGGTGATTGCACATTAGAAAATTACTATGACCCTTGTCTCAGTGAGATAGCTGTTTTGTTTATAAATATGAAACATAGCTGTACATGGATGGAGTAACCGGTTCTATAGAAATGATTAAAAAGAAAAAAACATTCTATCATATACATTAGTATTTAAAGAATACACTTTATAATTAAAGGTTGTCATCTCAGGAAGAGTACAAGATTTGGAGAATTACCTTACTTCTATTTCTTACTGTTTCACATACTAACTTTGAATTCCAAAGATAAACTCTAAATATTATCTTAAAACATAAATGATGCTTTTGATATAGTATCTCTCAGTGTTAGTAATAGTGGTACAGACCTCTAACCTGGATTCTTTGTGAACTCTCTCTCTCAAATAAACAATTGCTATTTTAATTGGGATATTCACCTTGCTGCATTAGAACCTTTGGGCTCAATAATATTTTTCTATAATGAACTTATTTCTGTTAGGGAAGCTGAACTGAACTTGAAGACTCTTGTAGCCTTAAGAATTTTTATTTAAGAAAAATAAATTTAAACATTCAATGCTCTTGAAAGAGTTCCTTCCTACCAGGGTGTAATATTCATTTCACATGCAGATACGTTTTTTCTTTTCTAGTTCTATCAAGTTATCTTCTGGTTAGTTATTTCTGATGGTTTGAAGAAAGAGTTACAGCAGTAGATTCACTATTTTAATACTAGGAATATATATTACTGGATAAATTATTTGATTTCTCAAGTGATTACTTGCTTGATTATTTCTGTATTTTTATTTAGCAATTTTTTACATGGTATATGTTTGGGGCCAGGAGCTGCCCTAAGTGATTAAAACATTAATTAATTTAATCATCTAATAACCCTAAAGGCTCTGAGATAATTTGGATTGATTTTGCCCAGCAAATATGCATTTCCTCCTACAACCATTGTGGGTGAGTTTATTACTCTGCCCAGTTGAGGCTGGGATGGGACTTGAGACTTACTTACTTTGGCCTATTTGCTTACAAAATATAAGAATACTTGATGGGAGTGGAGATCTTTAATGTGCTTGCATGTTTTGGCTCACTTCCTTTGCCCTTATAGTATATTAGGCATTGTCTCTTTAGGTTGGATTCCAGCATGAACGTATTAAAAGAACACCTGAACCTAACTTCCAACTTCAGAGACTGACAAAGCAGAATCTCCTGAACAAGCTGATCTTAGGTTAACTGAAACGTTTTTAGGGTTTCACTAACTCTAATGTTGCTGTTTGGACTTTTGGCCTCCACCTGACAGTAAACTAGCAAGCATCATCCTTACAGGGCTAATTGACTCTGATTTTCATGTGGGTAATTGCTACACAATAGGAACAGGAAAGTGTGGGTAATTGCTACACAATAGGAACAGGAAAGAGAATGACTGGACCCGAGTTGATAGTTTGGGTCACTTCTTGGCACATGTATGTTGGGTAATAATCATAAGTAACCATAGTTTGAAAAGAGCATGGTAACAAGAGTCTCAGTCTCTTATGATGAAGGTCTAGGTTAGCCCGTAAGGGGGAGCGACCTAGACCTGACCAAATGGTAGAGGAGGAATATGATTATAATTTGTAGTCTCAGTATGAATTGCAGCAGTGGCTAATATAGATTATTCCACTACAGTTCCTTTTTTTTTTTCTTCAGAAATTATTCCTTGCCACCATCATGAAGAAGCATTGTCAGCACAGAGAAAATTTATTGCGAGACACAAGTGGATGTGAAAAGTACAAGGGATGAACTTGTACAGACGCTGTCAACACCCTTCCATTAGTGTGGTACATTTATTACAATGGGAGAAGCAATATTGACACACTGTTAAATAAAGCCCATAGTTCACATTATATGTTGTAGTGTATATTCAATGAGTTTTGACAAATGTATATTCTTTATGTTGTACATTTTATGGGTTTTGACAAATGTATAATGACATGTATCCACCACTACAGTATCATACCAAAGTTTCAGTGCCCTAAAAATCCTCTCTGCTCTATCTATTCATCCCTTCCTTCTCTCTCCTACCCCATCCCCAGAACACTTGTCCACATCTAATCTTTGTACTGCCTCTATAGTTTTGCTTTTTCCAGAATGTTGTGTAGCTAAAGCCTATCCCCCCTTTTTTAACTTCTGTGAATCCTATCACAGAAGCTCAGAGATTTCAGGAGTGCTGCAATTTATCATGGGCTGTAAAGTTAGCCCCTCAGGCTTAGCCTTTGGAGTCTTGGTATGAACCATTGTAGACAACTACAACTGGTCGGAGAACCTTTCTTTTACCTCCAGTAAATTCACAACTATTCAATTGTTCATACTTACCTTCAAGAGATACTTCAATTAAGATTGGGATTGACATATATATACTAATATGTATAAAATAGATAACTAATAAGAACCTGCTGTATAAAAAATTATTTAATTAAATTAAAATTTTAAAAAAAGAAATACTTCAACTGCAGTTGAAAACATGAGCAGCTTGCCCCAAGGAGAACAAAAATTGAAAAAAACAAAAAACTATATAGCCATAAAACTACTCAAAATTATAGATGGAAAAATCATAACCAAGAGCCAGCGTTAGGGTTAGGGATAAGAGCCACTGCATGTAAACAAATCAGGCTTTAGATTTGCTTTCACATTCATCCTTTTCATAAATATGTAAGTTAAGTATTACGATCAGCCATAATATTTTTCTTAAAACACAACATACAGTTAGCACCATTTTCTCTAATCCACTAAGGGCGATTATTCCAAAAGGGACCTGTTTATTCTACTCCTATATTCCTAGGGCAGTTGCTGACTGATTACTTACCACCTAGAAAAACTGCTTCTCTCTGTTGTGCTGAAGACCCATAAAGCACCAGTTTTATATCAAAGACCGACTTTCTGTGCTATTCCCAGCTAATATGGAATAATGTGTAATTTGGAATTCAGTTACTCTAAACATTATCATCACTTATTCTCTCAAGAAAGAAATATGTATATTGCATTTGATATCACCTAATTTCTGAAATTAGTTGAGACTAAAATAATTCTGAACATAGATTTCTGGGAAAAAAAGGTAGAAATAGCCACAAATATGAACAATTTTATACACTCTAATTTTATTAGAGGATTAATTATTGACTATCTCATTTAGATTGCCTTTGGATAATAATTGTTTGTTAGCATACCAGGTCTAAGGTGTAAAGTTAGCAAGGTCTAAGTTACTGGTAAAATATATTGTGAAGTAATTATTTGAATCAATATTTAAAGTATGAAAATTAGTCATTTTGGTAGAATATATATTTCACTTTTTAAATGAAATCCAAGACTATCATATGCAATGCTTACACAATGTGCCAGCCAGCAATCTGCTGATAAATACTGTCTTTTTAGGCTTATCACTAATTTTCTGAAAACTCTACCATTTTAAGATAATAAATGTAATTATCTCCAAGTTAATATTATTAAATACACTCTGTTTTCTTATGATAAATTCTTCATAGAATTTATGTAGAATTATGTGGAATTATGGGCCAACATTTGAATGTATATTTAAATATATGATTCAGATGGTGAAAACCCCCTCCAGAAAGTATATAGCATATAGCACCCCTTCTACAGGTCTGAAAGAGTTCCTGGTTCCTCCATAAACATACTGATATTCGGCATTATTATCCCTAGATTCTATGCCAATTTAAGAAGTAAACACATGTTTTACATTAGTTTAAATCATATTTTCTGAGACTAGTAATGGTGTCAATGTATTTATCATATTCTATGCATCTATCCATGTACATATGTATGTATGTACATATCTATCCATCAATCTATCAATTCCATTGCCAATTGCATGATCACAACCCTTTTCCATTTATATATCTGAGTAATCACTTTTTGCTATTGATTTAATTAACTATTTATTAAAGATTAAAGCTTTGTATGTCATAAATGTTGCCTATGTTTCCCCAATTTTTACTTACTTTTCAATTCTGCCTATTCATCAGTATTTAATGCCCAGAAATTAAAATGTTTATAAGGTCCAATCAGTCAATCTTTTCTTTTATGGTTTCTGTATTTGGTGGCAAAGAGTTGTTTTGAAGCAAGAGTTTTCTTTTTCAATAATTTTTTATTGAGCACTTGTCCTTACTTAGGGGCAGAGAGAGTCAATTAAGTGCTTGTCCTGCATGAAATTTCAATCCAGTTGTGGAGACAGAAAAATAAATGTACATTCACACAACATTAAGAAATGTCTGACCAACAGCAATCTACAAATAAATGCAAACTGATACAGTGCAAATTGAGAACATATGTGCTAAGAATAAAGGAATGGGTAATTGAAAGGAACTTTTCAAGTGAGGGAAATTAGAGATAAGAAAATACACAAGGCGTTCAAAATTCTCATGACACTTTTTCTCAGTGGTTCTATGCATCTATGAATTATTCCATTTTGCATATATTGGAACAAGCTGGACATTGCTAAACAAACTTTATATACTTTCTTCTGGGACACGAGAAGTTGATATGCTATAAACACTTAAGTATAGATGCTATTTTCAGCATCTTTCTATGAGAAATTGAGAGTAAGAGTTGGATATGGACAGGAAAGAAAAATGAATTATTTCCCTTACCAGCCATGAATACGCTCCCTACCTCCTTATCTAGTTTTGCCTTCCCATCCATGTGCCACTCTCCACTTCAAAAGTTCAGTTTCAGAGGTAAAGGTACTATAGGAGAAAAAATTGTGGAAGTGGTGATAGTAATATAATGAAGTCATCAAAGGAATAAAAGCCATAAAATAAAATAACAGAACTGCTTATTTTTACTTCCAAAAATACACATAATAATCTAGTTATCATTTTTCATGTCTGATGCTCATTTTGAATGGGAAAAAAAGCCCCTTCAATTTTGGTGAATTATGTTAGTAAAATGTTCTCGTTACTTTCTGGTTTAACTTCGTTTCATTTTAATGCCTTAGAACAATTTCCTGGGCTCTGTCTCTGCTCTCTCTCTCTTCAGTAGTCCCCAACACTCATTACTGATGCCAAATGAAACAGGAAGAGGCGATGACACTGTGATAGCAGCATATTTTCAGTTCCTGTGTCTCCTATACACTGTACTTTCTAATTTTCCTACACTTGGGTTCTGAATGATCTAATTCAAAACCATAATTTTTATTCTTACTTGGAGCTTCTGTTATGAATACTTAACTTCCATAACCCTAAAAGGTGAGCAGGACAGGCCAACTGAGGGTAAAAAATCAGGATGGCACATTAATGTTACTTCCTTAAGCCTAAGAAATTAAAATGATCTTTCTCCTCCTCGGGAGCTAATCAAATCACCTAATACTAAAGTGCCCACTAAGCAGACTTTTTCAAGATAAAAAATTCTCCAAAATCCATAGGACTGACTTTCTTTTGGAAAAAAAAAAAAATGTTTTTCTCTCTCAAAGTCCACTATCTGCAGTTTTGTGACATTCCCCCCAAACGCAGAAGGGCAAACAACTTGCAAAAGGAAATCTGCTTTTCCTTCTAACCACAGTAAGGTGTTTTGGTTCCCAACAGTAACTGCCTGTTTCTAAGATATATGCTTATCATGTCATAGTTTAGGCTTTTTGACTATTCTGTGAAAGTTTCTTACGTTTCTCCATTTATTCCTGCTTAATATGATATTTATGCCCTTATGACCCCCAGTAAAGGGGAAACATGAAACAGCCAAAATCTCTTATAATCAGATAAGGTAACAACTCCTTTCAAGAAGCTCCATATCATAAAACATTCTCATTGTCTAGTGTGTTCAATTACAAGTGTGTCTTACTTTAGAATGTAAAGAATGCCTGTGTATGTGTGGTATTGTAAAATAATTTTTCCACTTCCTATTGTGTATCAGATTATAATAAAAGTAACTTTTAATTTAGCTGTATGTATTTTAAGGTATTATTCACTTATTTTGATTCAGGAGATTTCTTCTGAAAAATGTTTCCCACTTTGATATTATCATTGAGATCCATTCTCTCACGGAACATAATGTCTTACTGCATTGTAATGGGATAAAAATGAAGGAAGAACAAAATGTCTTATAATCTGGACCAAATATTTCATATGTTTATTACTTATGAGAATATATATCAAAACCTCAATTTTTGAGTTGTCTGCTAAAACCATCTTGAAAATATAATCAGGGTCACAACTTTTTATTCTTAAAATCCTTCTGGGCTGTCCTGCCTGTTGTATCCATGCAATGGGACTAAAAATGGGGTTAAAAAAAGATCAGAAACTCAAAATAATTGCTTGGTAAATAAAAAACAAAATTTCTCGTTAAGAGTCTTACAAGTATTTGAAAGAGGAAGAAATATGCAATATTCTATAGAGGTGATAAAACCATCAGGCTACAAATTTATTGAAGAACTACTAAGTTATTATCACTTCCAACATTTCTGCTTTATTGTGATTAATATATACCATTCCCTCATTACCTGCAAACATCAGTCTCATCTTGAATTTTAGTCTCTTGTAAGATAGTATGTAAAAATAACAACTTATTCTCAGTTAAGGCGACAGAAGACTGACTTCAAAAAATAAGTATGAATCAATTTTATGAAAGTAGTTCCAAATCTTCAAATTAATGTTAGTGCAGGATATGTGTTGCATGGAATTATGGTATCAATTGTACTGGAATTGTTGCGTAAAATTTATACAAACATAGCCTTAAGGAAAATGTAAACATTCTTAATACTTGACTCTTCATGATTAAACCTTATTTCCCTCTTTGGTCTTATTACTTGTAACTATATTCTTGAAATCAAAATTCCATTTAAATTGAACTCCCTTATGTTCTTGGAAAAACTCTCTACCTGCCCCACCTTTTGCCTATGCTATGTTTTCTACCCAGAAAACTTTCTTTCATTCCCACCAACTATTTAGTTCCTACTTAACCTGGTTATTTCTGGATCAGTGTCTCATCTTCCAATCCAGGTCAGTTGCCATTCCCGCTGCACCCTCTGGTGGTCATTTCCATATCCACCTAAGTTGACTAAGCCAATTCTGGTCAATTCATACTCTTTACACTAGTGACAGTTTCAGAAAAAGGCATGTGATCCAATTCTAGACAGTAGAGCCAAAAGCAAATTCTGATGAAAGGCTTCTAATACAGGGTTCCTCATTCACAAAATAGAGACACAGGAAAACATAGTGGCTCTTCTGTTTCAAAACAAATTTTTATTATTGTGGTTGCTGTTGTGGTCTTTGTTGATGTTAATTTTTTATATGATTCCTGGGACTATTCTTGCTATATTTTTAACAGCTGAAAGTTGAAATCAACCAAAGATGGAAGAATGAAGACCTGAGAAGAAATCAAGTATCTGTCCACATTGTTCGGCCAATGAATTTGCCACCGTTGAGGGCGATGTTAGCAGTCATTTAGCATTTCTCTTGCCCATCTTATATGTTTGCAGAATCTTCTACATTTTGAAGAAGAGACTGAAACTCACTACCAAATCTGAAAAGCCTCATATTCTCTTTTCTAGCCTTCCTTGTGGTGAGAGACATTTTTCTATGGATTTTTTGCATTCCTGCACAGCTGGAATCCTTGAGCAAAAGCATTTGCAGCCAGTTTTTGTGTATGGAGACATTTCAGGATATTTAAGTGTTTTGTTTTTTTTTTAATCCTTTCTTGGAGGGGATCTGTTTATATCCAAGTGTAATAAACATAGAGATGGCTTCCCTTTCACCCACAGAGCTATTTGCTTACATTTCAGAGTAAAGATAACATTCTTGCTGTCTGGAGGAAAGGATAGACAGGTTATGAGCAACACTACATAAGATCAGAGGTTCTTAATTTTGAGCTTTCTCTCCTGTAATGTACCCCACTGCATGCGCAGATAACTTCTAGTTCCCACTGTGTTGCCTTGTGAGAATTGATGTATAGGAAACCAATACAAGAGTGATAAAAGTCTTCATCTATGACCAAGGAGGCATATGTCTTTTACTAGCCTTGGAAGGTATGCGTTCAACATAGGAGCTACTGTCTCAACACTCAACAGAATGGACTCATCACGGCAGCTTGGTCTTGACTTTCTATGGCAGACTAACTTGTTCGTTTGCAAGTAGAGTAAAAGTAAGGAATCTTCACAATTTTAGACTTAACATCTTATTAGCTAGAGGATAGTCACATGACTGAATCCAACAGTTGGTTACACTTGCCGACGTTTTCAACTGAAAATGTCGATATGAAAAAATCTGGTACCATGCTGAATTTCTAGACACCATGGTTGTATCTTGCATCATCCATTGTAGTTGAGTCAGCAGTGCAAGCTGCCTGAACTGTACCTATTGCTATTGTCAGCCTTGGGATTTTACTAAAACAAATCAGTCGTGTCTCTCCCAAGCTTTCTCCTCCTGCCAGAAGATGTATTATTCTCCATAACACTTACCATAGTCTGACTTACTTCATTGTTTATTTTCTATTTCTCCACTCTGGAATGTAATCTACACGAGGGAAGGGATTGCATATGTTATTTCCTCTGTCTGCACATGATAAACTCTCAAAAATATTTCTGAGGGAATGAATATCAGGGATTTGGAAAAAACATTACTGACTTTCACTATTTTTTCTCTTGAGGAAATTATCCATTGTGTGGAGTGAGTAGTGTTTTTTTTTTTTATTTAAACATCTGTGAATTAAACATTTTTTTTTCTTAAGTATCTGGAGAACAGTGGAAATGCGGCCATGGAGAATAGAATATACAGATATATACAGTTTGGAAAAATTTTTAGTACTCAATTGCCAATATGATTAGCCGTTGTATTAGTTATCTAGCTGTACAATAAGTTATCCAAAAACTTAACAGTATAAAATAATAAACATTAACTCACTTAGTTTCTGTGGTTGAGGAATCATGGAGAAGCTTAGCTGAATGGTTCTCTATCTGAGTTTTTCACGCAGTTGCTGTTAAGAGTACAGCTGCGCCTGCAGTCATCTGAAGGCTTGGCAATGGCTGGAGAAACTGTTTTCACACTGAGCTTACTCCCAAAACTGGCAAACTGATCTGGCTGTCGGCAGGAGTCCTCAGATTTTCACTACGTGGACCTATCCTTAGGGGTGTTGGAGACGATTTATAGCATAGCAGCTGGATTCTTTCAAAGAGAGTCATCCAATAGATGTCACATGTATTTTATGATCTAGCCTTAAAGCCACATTCTGTAATTTCAGCCAGTATCCTATTGGTTATGCGAGTCAGCTTGATGCTGTTTTGGAAAGGACCTTATCAGGGTTTGGACACCATAAGGTGAGAATCCTGGGGGGCATTCGTGAAGGTGGGTTACCACAGCAGTAATAAAGTCTCATGAATCTTATCTTCTTGTAAGGAAAGTGTAGCTCTTTAAGGCCTTTTTAATACCTGTAAAGCATTTTTATTAATTGACAAAGGAAATGACTGGGCAGGCCAAATAATAAATAAAAGAAAGTGTATAGTTTTGTGATATTATCTGAGACCCAGTTGTGGTAGTCAAATTAGACATATTTTGAAAGATTTGACAATTCAAGCATAGTAGTAGTATGTATTAATTATAGTATTAATTATTTTCCTCATCAGGAACATCTCTTCTCATCCAAAGAATGTCCAATGGAGTTAGTTTAACCCATATAGAAATGGAATTGGTGATATATTCCTGCTGCACTTTTTGGATGCTGGCAGGTTATATAGCAAACTGACAGAAACCCAAGACTTTCTCACCCACAATGAGCGCTCGTGTTATTATTTACTAATTTTAAACCTACCAGACGTTTTCATTAAAGGAATTGTAAGCTCTAGTGGAGCCTAAATATATGCCCGTTTATTAGCTGGCATCCATCTTGTATTTACACTTTGATCAATGTCCAAAGAATTACATAGACTCTTATAAAACATGTTGAAGAGAGACCTTAAAGTGCACTGTGTAATGTATGGTATATTATAGAAATATTTTTTTTCTCAATATATAGAGGGACTCTCTGAAGAAAGAATATGTTGGGTAGAGAAGCATTCGTTTTGGCCAACCCTTTATCTTACCGATACTATCTGCCATTTTGATCTCTTTTACATACTGTTTTAAATACTTAGGCTTAATTTTTCCTACTCTACCCAGTACCAACTGAGTCTGTTACAAAAAACTCTTAGGTATTTCGTTTTGATTCTCAGTTGCCAAACTTCTTAAAATTTTGATTTGTTACTGTCATTCTGAAATTTTAATAAGAATAGTGCTCTACATAGTTAATCAAACTTTAAATTTGTACCCGAAAGTATGTCAAATATGGTACATATTATTCACAAAGCTACTCTTATGTCTAAAGTGCTTGAGAGTAAATGTTCTGAAATCTTCTAAACATTTTTGATGCTAATTGAATGTCCTTAATTTTACTACTGTTAAAAATACAGTTCTGTTTCAAAGAAAAAATATTTCAAGCCATGTTAAAATAAAACAGTTAATTTGAACTTTGTGTGTCCTTTTTTTCTCAATTTGAAGGGGTATCTTCATTTGAGTCAAAGGCCTATATGAATGACTAGTTTTTAAAATAAGATATTTGTGACTTACCTTTCTTAGCTCTAAACAAATTCATGGAGTTGAACTTCAAATTTTACATGCTTCAAAATAAATGTGAATAGAAAATTCAAAACATGAGTGTTTAAGACTTTATTTTTTTTTAACTTTCACATTATGCCTAAAGTCTAATTCACTATCTGTGACTATTAGGTATCTTCTGGCACTATAATATTCCAGGTTGTTCCCTCCCACTGAAAATCTGTTCTCATATTATTTTCCCAAGATAGCGACTATATTGCATTTTTCAAAGTTTAATCCTGTTGGAGTTTTTTGTCACAAATATTTTTTAATAAAATTTACCGATATAAAACTGCTTAACACTTTACCTCTATTCTCATAGTTAACATTTTATAATGTCAATCTTATACACCTATAAGATTAATTAAAATGTGATAAGAATGACCCTAAAATAAACCTATTCAAATTATGTGACTGGAAGCAACAAGAAAGATACAAAATGTTTGTATTTTCTCAGAAGCAAATGCAAGATAAGAAATTTATATCATTCCCTATGTACTCATAAAACACTACCATGTACAACTAATTATGCATTTCACACCATGCTCTTCCTTTGTGCATTGAATCCATATTCTTGAAGATTAAATTGGTCAAGCATTCAAAGATGTTAGGAAAAACATGTTATTAAGCTTCAATTGTCCACACAAACAAAGCAATTCATGAAACCTAACAAACAAATCTACTTTATAAAACTCGTTGCTAAATCAGGACCTTCTTAGTTTTAAATAGACTAAGATATTTATTTGTTTTCAAATTTAGGCTGACTGAAGTTTTTGATATCCTGAGTATAATTCTGGTTTTAAGCTTATGCATACAAAGAGCCTTCATCTATCTTTTAATGAGGCTAAATATGTCTCATATGATATCCTTAGATTCCATGCTCTATCATTACATTTATAAAATATATTGCATTTGTCTCTTTTTTTGTCTATTCAGCTAAATGTTCAGCTCCGCGATTGTGAGGTATCTATCGATTCATTTAGTATCTCTATATTAAAAATGCAAAATAGTTACTATTTGGGAGTATTTAAGTATTCTAAACTTTCTAGAAAGTGATTTCCAGGCAATTATGGTCACAGAAGGATAGTAGTTACTCAGGACTGGAAACGGAGTATGAGCTCCAGCAGAATTTTTTACTTTTACACTTGAGGCCAATTTTATCAAACATTTCCTGAGGTCATATAGCTTATTAGTAAAAGGTAAGATGAAAATGCAGCTCATTCATTCAGCGAATGTGCCATAAGTACTATGCAACAGGTATATTAAATTGGTAGTACTCACCAGGTGTAATCATAAAATTAACTTTATATTTTCCTCTATTTTTAAAAACAGAGGATAGTCCTCCACTTAATCCTGCTTGAAAAGTTGCAGTGACTCCATGACATTTTATCACTATTAAATAGTAGAAAATTCAACATTCACTTTATAACGAAAATACAGCGTCAATTCAGTGATTAAGAACATCCTGTATGCTAACTAACACAGCAATGATCATTCAGTTATAAGATGACTTTTTTCCCAGCTACAGCCAGCTGTAATGGCTTGTAAGCTGCCTTGAGGTAGAGTTATGGCCCTTCGACTTCTAGTTGTCACTCACCAATTCCCTTTATTTTTCTGCTATTTTACCTCTTTTCCGAACAAAGAGGTTAGAGAGATAAGAGGCGAGGAAACCAGAAAGAGTTAACTGACTGGTACTATGGCTTTGCATTCTCTTGAGAAGTATATGTTTAAAGCTCATTCTTTCACGGATAGTTCTGCGAGTCCTCTGCTGGGTCCCTCTATTGTCCTGATATGGACTTGGATTTTCTTTTGATCAGCCATTCTAGATTTGCAGCATATCCTCCCTGTGGAACAGACCACAGCCTCCAACTGTTGGGTCCTGTGACACTGGCAGATTGTCTCTTGAGCTAGCTTCCTTGTGAAGGTTACCTCATCTGGTTCCAGGAAGCATGCATCTCTGGCCCTCTGTTAGTTGGTAGTTACTTCCAAGTTTTAGCCCTCCTTCCTGTTGCCAATCATCACTACTTTTCTTAAATATGAGTCAGAATCTCATTTTCTCTGTCCTTCCAACTACATAAAATAAACAATAAGCTCTAGGAATGACCTAGAAAGCTAACTAAACATGAGGTTAGAGGAAGAACCCCATCTTCATGTCACTACTTCTTTTGGTGGTGAATGGGTTAAGACTCAAAATACTTCCTAAAAATATGGCTCAAATTTATTCCTTCAGTATCCACCCCCCTCAAACATTTTACATCACAGACATGAGTAAGAGAACCACTTACCAGTCATCGGTTTTAAAACTCCATATGGACCAGCAAATCTTTTGAGATACAACAAATTTTGTACTTTCAACACTTAGCTGAAAGTCTGAGTTTAACTTTTGATTATAGCTGTTATATATTAGGCATTGCCATGGAGATGCAATAGTGAACAAAAAGAGCTATGGCTCCTGTCCTCATGGAGCATAATATCTGGAAAGATAGTTACACATTTTTCAAATGGTAACAATAATAATAATAAAGTGTGAAAATACAACCATGGTAAGTGCTTGTAAGGGGAGTTAAATGTTGCTTTGAGGCATATTTTAAATATGGTTGGACCAGTAAAGAGGTTGGTGGAGGTTTCTCTGGGTAAGTGACCATTTAGTTGAGATCTGAAAGTTGATTACAAATGAACTTCATGAAAGAAGGATGGAATTCGGGGAGAGTTAGAAAAAACAACTTGGAGGAGAGAACTTCTCATACAATGGGTTAGTGATGCAACAAATGAAAACAGGACAATGGAACTGATTTTTAGGGAGCAAGGGGTTCTTGGGAGCAAAATGTGAGGCTACAGATTCTTAAAGGAAACAGAACATGCAGGACCTGATAGGCCATGTTTAAGAGTTAATTTTTAATCTTAAATGCAGTCTTAATCTATTAAAGGGTTCTAAAATGAGGTACAATAGAATATAAAACTAATATTTTAAAGAGAATACTTTGGCTGCAGTTTGGAAAAAAAATCTTCTGTGGAAAAGTGTACAAAAGTAGAAAGCAAATTAAGGAGGCAATTGCAATATTTTGTGTGAGATTTATTTCAACTAGGTGTGTGAGAAAGATCTTTCAACTTTACCATATTAGCTTGTAACCTTACTTTTCTAGCTTTAGTCTTCAGGCTGCCTGATAGGCTGGATGCTAGACCAGTTACAGTTTTGATCAGGTTCAGAAGGGCACATTTTATAAAATAATAGGATGCAAATGTAGCCCACCAGTGAAAGCCTGCCTAATGACAGATGCAGAAAGTTCCGCTGATTCTATCTATAGTGTTCAGGTTCAATTATTGTCTACCATACTTTACTAAATTCAATATAATTTAAAAATTAAAGTGAGTTCACATTAGATAACTAATTAAAAGCAAGTTAAATGGGTTCTAACTGTATCTTTATGTCTCTATTACTAAATGCTTTCATGACTTACAGTAAGGCAACAGCATGCATAGAACATCTCCTTTGTACAAAACACTGTATCCGTAGTGATACTTTGGACAGCTTCCACCAGCTACTCTTAATCCTTGCAGACAAGGGATTCCATGACATGGATGCTTTCTATCACTGAAAAAGGCTGTAATCTTCCACTAGTCCCTATATCACAGTTTATTCTCCAGTTCTGATGTTCTACTTTTGATTCCCAGATCCACAAATTTATTTCACGTCTCTGTAGCTTCGCCAGTCCCTTGGTCTGAAAAAAAGATGTTTCCCTTCTCATTCTCTTGGAGTCATTCTTTAGCATTTAGCTCAGATATCACCATAACTAGGGAGCCTCCATATTTCTTGTCATTATCCCAACTCCAGTCCTCAAAGCAGGGTTAACTATCCTGCTCTTTTCTTCCATAAAGGCTTTGAAAATTTTATCATTGCACTTATCACATGTAATTAGAATTTACTTTTTGAAAATCTAATTTTCCTACTGTAGACTTTTGATGAGCTTGTTTTTAATTCACTTGTGCTTGACTAGAACTTAGTGCATTGTGTACATGATAGATTCTCGGGAAATATCGGTTGGATTAAACTGAGCAGGAGACCCATAAATTGTTTTCAGAAGTTCTCACAATGAAAGCATTCCTTGGAAAAATGTATTTTGAAAAATGTATCTCATTACGTATATCCTGGCTCTAATAGCTGTTGAAAGCAATCTTTCATTCAGGACAAGCACCTTGCCTTTGACACTAATTAGGTTGAATCAGTTAATAAGATTGCCATGGCATATTTATGATATAATAGTGGAAATAAGTTATTACCCCAGTAGAGATATTTCAAATCAATCTTATATTTTCTTTAGTTTGTTCATCCTTAGTTAGGCCAAATAAGGCAATTGAGTATTCACGTTTTACAGAATGCATTTTAGGAGCAATTTTGAAGTGTGAAGTGCTGAAATAATATGCATTTATCTTTTTCCTCTTATCTCAGAGCTCAAAATGATAATTCACCATATTGAGTTCTTGGGAGCTAGTGCTATGGAAATGCATACAAAATAAAGAACATAAAAGTTTTTCTAATGATTTGCTCTTTGGCAAACAAAGTTTAAATTATCTTTAAATTCTGAAAGTATATTTTGACCAGCAAACTTCATAATATTAATATCTTAAGTCAGTATGCATTTTACAATTGGCAAATTCCCTTCAAATATATTATTATTTCATTCAGAATAATATGTTGGGTATTTTTCAATCTTGCCCCGTGCTGTGCTACAAACTAAGGTTACAAAGCTGAATGTGGCACAGTCTCTACTTCCCTGGGGCTTTCACTCTAACTGGAAGGATGTGTAAGGGATGATTAGAATTAAGGGCAGTACACTGCTTGTATTGGGATAAGAGAGTTAACACTGAGGTTTCCTTAAAAAAATTTAAGGTAAGGTAAACAACATTACCTTTTGAGTGATAAATGAATTCACAAAGAAACAATGGTCCCAGAGCCTGAAGATATAAGTGACAATTTACTGAATTTAAGCATCAGATCTAAGGAAGAAAGGGGCTACTTGGAAGAGAGGTCAGCCAATGGAAAAAAGTAAGATACAAGGGAATCATAGGATCAAATGTACACAGTTTTAATCAAAAAGCAATCCGTGAGAGTGGGGATCTTAGCCAAATTGTTTTGATTATTCTAGTTCTGCTACTAAATTTAATTATATCATTAAGAGTTATGCAAGGAGTTAAAGGCAAATAACTACCAAGAATCCACTCTGGTATTCAAGAGCACACCCTTTAGGGATATGGAAGCCATTAAACATTTTATTCCTTTAATTTTTTTCATTACTATTTCAGGCTGACCAAATACATTTTAATTATTATGTGGTTTCCCTAATAGGTCTCCTACAGGGTAAAAAAGTGGTGCTAGTTAGACCTAGATAAACATTTCCATCTCTGTGGAAATTACACCTCTTTTTTGTTAAGAAATGAACTTTCTAAGGTGAACTCATTTAATATAAATGAATGGGTCCAAAATGTTCTAAAGAAATCAAGTCCCAGTGCTGGTCAGACTGACGACTATGACAAATTTGACAACATAGGAGAGATTCTTAATGGTAGAGATTCAGGCAAAATTTGGGAGGGAATGCCTGCCTTCATTTCTTGGATTAACTGCTTAATCTCTGTGTAACCTTAGAAAATTTACTTTCTGTACCTCAGTTTCTTCATCTACATAATGGAAACAATTGTTATTTACCTGATAGAACTGTTGTGAAGATGTTCAGCTATTTTAAGCAGAATGGGGTTTAAGATACAGAATGGTGCTTGCATAGTCACTGGTAACCCCAGAGCAGCATGTTCTAAGATCCAGTTAAGACTTCCAGAAACCTGCTTCTCTGTACCACAGTCAGGAAGTTGGGGAATCAATTAGCCATTGCTGCAGCTGTTTTTCCATAAATACACCATTACCTCTTCTGCCCATGGATCAGGAACCCACTGCTTCCATATCTCATTCTAGAAACACACCCTTTCTGCTGGATCATTCATTGCAAATAGATGGCTCATGTAGTACGAAGTGGTAATATTCTCTATTATCATAAACGGGCTTCAAATTCAGATTTTTTTGAGATTGTGTCTGATTGACAGAATCTCAAAATGTCCATAACCTCAGTCACAAAGGAGGCTGGGAAAGGAGATTTAGCTTCCCAGACTCTGTAACACAGGAGGCAAGACATAGCTAGCTATAAGGATTGAGTACAGCAACCAACTGTAGTAGATGATGCCCTTCTATTTTCTTTTCATCTTTAAAATTTATACTGATTGGATAATCAAAAGAGGCCTCCTAACGGTGGATGCATACAAACTTAATTTTTAAAAACACATGAACAAACAAACAAAAACCCTGACTTGAATTAACAGGGCAAAGAAAAAGCCACAGGGGACACCAGACAGAGAGAAAAGCAGGAGTTAAGTCACTGAATGGAAAGCTTATGGTTATACTTATTTATTTCCAAGCTAGCTCTGTTTGTATGTCTAGAGAGCAAAATATGAAACATGAAATGATGAAATAAGCTTGGAATTCTGAGAAGAAACCAACTCATAATGAGCATTATGCATTTCATCCTGTAGTCATTAGAGAGCTATGGGGATTATTTTAAGCAGAGGAAAAACTAACAATATTTGCATTTGTGGAAGACTCTGCCACTGCATGAAATATGGTTTGGGGTTGGAGTAGCTGCTCCAGGCAGAAGGTGGGCAATTCAAGGGGCAGGGAGATGAGAGGGGAGTTTGCAAATCACTAAATAAAAAGTAATGAGAATAGGAGGAAAGTTTATAGCAGTGTTAATGGAGAGAAGAGAGTTTATGTATTTAAGGGCTATAATTATGTAACTATAGTTAGATGGAGACAGTATTGATGATTTTAGGTTCAGAAATTTTTTTTTTGGATTGTGGAACTATTCATAGCTATGGGGACAGGTTTGGCAAGAATGTGATGGGTTCACGTCCACATCTTTAATTATATGACCTGCTTGAAGGTCTTTCATTGGGAAATATTTCACATACCGTTAATTATATGGACAACAAGTGGTGCCTCAGGGAAAGATCAGCTTCAGACACAGGTATTTATGAGTCTTTAAGTAGAAGAGGTAAATAATGCCATGGCTGTAGGTAAGGTCTTACATATCAAGCTGTAATGAGCAAACCAGGAGATAAGATTTTCTAGAAAAGCAGCTTTTCAATCTAGTAAAAAGAAGCCTCCAAAAAAACTGAGAAGATGAGACCAAATATGTGGGGACAAAAATATAAGAAAAAGCACTAGTTAAGTGGCTGAGAACCCTAAATAAAGGTTATATAGAGAGGTCAAAGCAGGCAATATTGACAAAATATTCGTGGGGATAATCCTTAACTCATTGGAAACTTTGGCAAGCATAGTTAGAATAAAATATCAAGGGAAGAAACCTGAATTCATGGCATTGGTCTAATTGATAAGAGAAAAGGAAGAATGAAAATAGACCACTTCCCCAAAAAGCTTGATAATTAAGCAAAAGATACTTTTGGTGACAGCCGGTTAAAATCCAGAATCATAGAAGCAAAAATATAAGGGCTGATTTTGTGTGTGTGTGTGTGTGTGTGTGTGTGTGTGTGTGTGTGTGTGTGTGTGTGCATGTTCTTTGATTGCTTGTTTGTTGATTTGTTTGTTATGCTGGGAGAGAATGAGTATACTTACTCAATAGGGACAAAAATATTAAGGTATATTTGCCATAGTATGTTTTGCTGGTTTGATGCTGCTTTGCTTCTGAATTCATGTTTGGGATCATGGGTTGAGAACTAAGACTATAACTTAGTCCAGAAAAACCTGTTCTGTTCATTCTTTCTTTGCACTTTGAGAAATAAAATAAAATTTTACATATTTATCAAAACTCCTAAGTTCTACTCCAAACCTTCCCTTTTCAGGAACAACAATTTATTGAAAGAGTAAAAGCAAAGAGTTTGAGTAGAGCATCTTTGAAGCTGTTTATAAAGTAATTTCCTGTGAGGCAAAGAAGTTGTTCAGAGAACATTCACAGAATAAAGAAATATTGTTCACTTATTTAAACCCATGTAGGGTGCTTACTACACAATGATCTCTGTTCTCCTGACTTTTCAAGCATTGATTCATTTACTCTTTCTATTCTGTATTTATTCTTCCTTTTACAAGGGAAGAGATTAAACCTTGTACTTAAAACAAAGATAATTTAATCCAGGGAACTGGTTACAGATGAAGAGCTCAGCAACTAAACAAAAGAAGGTAGATAGGTAGTGGGAAGCAGCCCCATAGCACAGGGAGATCAGCTCAGAGCTTTGTGACCACCTAGAGGGGTGGGATAGGGAGGGTGGGAGGGAGAGGCAAGAGGGAGGAGTTGTGGGGGATAATGTATATGTAGAGCTGATTCACTTTCTTATAAAGCAGAAACTAACACACCGTTGTCAAGCAATTATACTCCAATAAAGATGTTAAAAAAATAAAATAAAAATAATAAAAAATAAATAAAACATTTCCCCCCCACCAAAAAAAAAAGGGGGGGATGCTAACTGCATCCCAGTTAGCAATAAAAGAAACCTGTTCCCATTTCCCAATGGAGACAAAAAAGAGAGGAACAGGGCTTGCCCAAGTGACCCACAGCAAAAGCTGGAGCAACAAAGGATCTATCCAGTAGTAGCTAGAGATCCTGTCCCTGGGGAACTGCAGACACATTCCAGGGGAAGATGAAGCCATCATCTCATCAGAGAGAGAGCGTTACAGGCTGAACTGTGTCCCCCACCAAAATTCATATGTCAGAGCCCTGATCCCCAGTATACCCCAATGTGACTGCATTTGGAGACAGGGCCTTGAAAAGGGTGATTATGAGGTTATATGCGTGGGCCCTAATCCAATTTGACTGGTGTCCTTATAAGAAGAGGAAATTTGGACACACAAAATAAACACCAAAGATGCATGCACACAGAGGAAAGGTCATATGAGAAAACAGTAGGAAGGCAGTCAAGTGCAAGCTGGGGAGAAAGACCTCAGAGAAAATTAACCTGTTGACACCTAAATCTTGGACTTCTAACATGCAGAACCGTGAGAAAACAAAATTCTGTTGTTTAAGCCAGACACTCTTGTGGTATTTTGTTATGGCAGCTTGAGCAAACTACTACAGAGAGGCTAGGGATATACTCTGGCTTCTCCTTTCCTCCAGCCCCAAAAGCCCCCATCTTCGCCCCCCACTGACGAATACTGTCATTGACTTGGAGACTGTTGAGTGTAGCCTGCAGGAGTACAGCCCATGTGATATAAAACAGAACAACTGGGCTTCCCTGGTGGCGCAGTGGTTGGGAGTCCGCCTGCCGGTGCAGGGGACGCGGGTTTGTGCCCCGGTCCGGGAGGATCCCACATGCCGCGGAGCGGCTGGGCCCGTGAGCCATGGCCGCTGAGCCTGCGTGTCCGGAGCCTGTGCTCCGCAACGGGAGAGGCCGCAGCAGTGAGAGGCCCGCGTACCGAAAAAAAAAAAAAAAAAACAGAACAACTGAAAGCACAGGAGCAGCAGGTGTCATGACAACCCTACCTGCCATGCTATCTTCTTATCCCTATTGTAAAGAGAAGACAACTAGGAGGCTCAGATAAGCTGAGCTGCTCATGTGAGGTCACAGCTAGTTATGGCTCCAAAGTCCCTGCCTTAAACAACAACTATGCAGACTCTTGGTTTCAAAGCGCTAGGATTTCTGAAAGTTGGTGGAGTAAAAACCTTCCTTTGCTACCCCTTTAACTATTTTCAGTGAAAACTTGGGCTATGACAAGGAATATGGTAATCGCAGGACAATAATGTTAACATAGAGCATCGTGGTTTCGGGGGACTGTTGGGGGGTGACGTGAACCCTCCAGAATGTATGTGCAGTTGGTCCTCTGTACCCGTGGGTTCCATATTCATAGATTCAACCAACCTCAGATCTAAAATATCCCAGAAAAGAAATTCCAGAAAGTTCCAAAAAACAAAACTTGAATTTGCTGCACACCTGCAATTATTTATAACATAGCTTTTACATCATGTTATGTATTATAAGTAATCCAGAGATGATTTAAAGTATGTGGGAGAATCATAGGTTATATGCAAATACTACACCATTTTATTTAAGACACTTGAGCATCAGTTTTGGTACCCTCTGGGGTCCTGGAAGCAATACCTTGCAGATACCAACGGACTATAGTTCCAAACTGATTCAATTAAGTCAAGTGTTTCCAAGTGTTTCCAACAGCATGATCACATGTAACATTGTGCTTTGTTTCTTTCTAATCCTACATTTTGTAAGTGCTATGGTTACTACTATGCATTTATACAAATTGAAACTGCTTTGTATTTGCGTGTTTAACAGCAGCACATAATAGATTATTGAAATTAGACATCCTGTGGGGTAAAAGTTATTTTCTTTAAATGTGCCAAAAAATGTTTTGTCGTTCCTTTCATTAGCTAACCAGATTATCAACTCTCTTGATTCTGTAGACATATCTGACTGAAATTCATCAGCCTTAGTTTTGCCAAAATAATTGGCTATTAAGGAAAAAACTAATAAATTGGTGAAGGTTATGTGAAGAAAGCAACTAGCTGATACCCAGCTTTTCCACATCTGCTCCAAGAGTTTGGGTCACGTGCCAACAGGGCACCAGTTTTAAGTGTTAAATCCACAATCTTGCCCATAACAGACCATCTGAACCTACTCTTCTGTGATTTCTCACAATTAATCAGATTCTTCTATTCATGCTTGAGTGGTAGGTATATTACTAATAAATCCAATAATTTGATTTTAAAGCATTAAGTGAGACATCTAGGAAATACAATGAATTCTGTCAAACAAGTAAATATAAACTCTTATGGGTGATATGTTTTACGTATTAATGAAAATGTCTTCAAAGTACATGCTCGAACCAGTGACATCACTGCTGTAGTCAGTTTATTACTTTGTAAATTGTGGTTTTGAACAAATAAGTGACCTACTAAGTAAATGATTTTGATTACTTCATCAAAAATTGCTATTTTCCGTAGCATTTTTCTACTACTAGCATATAATTTGCAATATATCCTCACTATCCTGCTACTATTTAAAACTTTCAAACTCAGAGGATTTCTGATAACTCTGTAATAACCTTGAGAGCAAAGCTCAAATGGTCTTTCATGTCTTAGGATGCTGAAGATATATCACCTTTTTAATAGGATCTCTCGGTTGTTTTGCATAATTCATGGCTCACAGAAGAGTTTAACAAGGAAAAATGCAGTTTATATGATGTTTTGCTGGCATTCTGCATATTTATTATATATTATATCTTGATTGCGATATTTTTCTGAAATAATTCACTTTTAAGTGGTAAAACAATAATACCAAGAGTGACTCAGAAATCTACATGCTCGAGGTTTTTCATATTTGCATACTCTAATCCTTTTTCATTTCAGATTGCAAAGGGAAGGCATTTCTAGTTGCTATACGATTATAAGACTTTAAGCAAGTCTGTTTTTCAAAAGAAATTCATGATCTTCTTTCAGTAATACCAGAAAACCAACCCTTTTACTAAATCTTACTCCAGACATTCCCTGAAATATAAACATCATTTAAAAGCAAAGGTCGTGCTTAGTAAACTATGAATCATGCTTAGTAAATTATTGCTACCTCTCCTCAAATTTTAATTACTGTATGATGCAAATAAATAATCATGCAATTAAAGTCAAGATAGAGCAACAATATTTTCATTGATAGTTTAAACATGTCTCACTTATTTTTAATTTATGGGGAAAACCAATAAAGCAATCAACCTAAGAATATAAGTACAATAATTTTTAAAGTAATTGATTCTTTAAAAATAAACTTTAAATCTTCAATAATTTTTTTAACATCTTTATTGGAGTATAATTGCTTTACATTGTTGTGTTAGTTTCTGCTGTATAACGAAGTGAATCAGTTATATGTATCCATATATCCCCATACTCCCTTCCTCTTGAGCCTCCCTCCCACCCTCCCTATCCCACCCCTCTAGGTGGTCACAAAGCACCGAGCTGATCTTCCTGTGCTATGTGACTGCTTCCCACTAGCTATCTATTTTACATTTGGTAGTATATATATGTCAAATCTACTCTCTCACTCGTCTGGGCTTCCCCTCTCCCCAACCCCCTGTGCCCTCAAGTCCATTCTCTACATCTACAACTTTATTCCTGTCCTGCCCCTAGGTTCTTCAGAGCCATTTATTTTTTTTTCAGATTCCATATATATGCGTTAGCATAGGGCATGTTTTTCTCTTTCTGACTTACTTCACTCTGTATGACAGACTCTAGGACCATCCACCTCATTACAAAGAACTCAGTTTCATTCCTTTTTATGGTTGAGTAATATTCCATTGTATATATGTGCCACATCATCTTTATCCATTCATATGTCGATGGACATTTAGGTTGCTTCCATGCCCTGGTTATTGTAAACAGTGCTGCAATGAACACTGTGGTACATGATTCTTTTTGAATTATGGTTTTCTCATGGTATATGTCCAGTAATGGGATTGCTGTGTCATATGGTAGTTCTATTTTTAGTTTTTTAAGGAACTTCCATACTGTTCTCCATAGTGGCTATATCAATTTACATTCCCATCAACAGTGCAAGAGGGTTCCCTTTTCTCCACACCCTCTCCAGCATTTATTGTTTGTAGACTTTTTGATGATGGCCATTCTGACTGGTGGGAGGTGATACCTCATTATAGTTTTGATTTGCATTTCTCTAATGATTAGTGATGTTGAGCATCCTTTCATGTGTTTGTTGGCAATCTGTATATCTTCTTTGAAGAAATGTCTATTTAGGTCTTGTGCCCATTTTTGGATTGGGTTGTTTGTTTTTTGATATTGAGCTGCATGAGCTGCTTGTATATTTTGGAGATTAACCCTTTGTCAGTTGCTTTGTTTGCAAATATTTTCTCCCATTCTGGGAGTTGTCTCTTCGTCTTGTTTATGGTTTCCTTTGCTGTGCAAAAGCTTTTAAGTTTCATTAGGTCCCATTTGTTTATTTTTGTTTTTATTTCCATTTCTCTAGGAGGTGGGTCAAAAAGGATGTTGCTGTGATTTATGTCATAGAGTGTTCTGCCTATGTTTTCCTCTAAGAGTTTTATAGTGTCTGGCCTTACCTTTAGGTCTTTAATCCATTTTGAGTTTATTTTTGTGTATGCTGTTAGGAAGTGTTCTAATTTCATTCTTTTCCATGTAGCTGTTCAGTTTTCCCAGCATCACTTATTGAAGAGGCTGTCTTTTCTCCATTGTATACTCTTGCCTCCTTTGTCAAAAATAAGGTGACCATATGTGCGTGGATTTAACTCTGAGCTTTCTATTTTGGTTCATTGATCTATATTTCCGTTTTTATGCCAGTACCATACTGTCCTCATTACTGTAGCTTTGTAGTATAGTCTGAAGCACATGGAAGCTAAACAATATGGTACTAAATAACCAAGAGATCACTGAATAAACCAAAGAGGAAACCAAAACATACCTAGAAACAAATGACAATGAAAACACAACAACCCAAAACCTATGGGATGCAGCCAAAGCAGTTCTAAGAAGGAATTTTTATAGGAATACAATCCTACCTCAAGAAACAAGAAAAGTCTCAAATAAAAAGCCTAACCTTAAGTCTTCTATAATCTAATTTTACTAGTTCAGTAAGTTAAGCTTACTAGTCTCCTGTTGAAGCAACTATTCTTTCTTAATCATTTTCTCAGTTTCCATTAATGGGCAATGTATAGAAATATTGTTAAATCCATAATCATCTGTCCTGCTCTAGTCCACATTTTCCAGTGTGGATATATGTGTTTTTGAGTATTTTGGAATTCAGTTTTTAGATGAATTTATCTGGAATGACAGAAAATAGGGAGATTTTAAATAAAGTCTAATAATAAAGATTTTTTTTAAGAAAATAAAAACATAACTCTCTTTGTAGATGTATGTAATTCAACCATCACTGAAATATGTCTAACCACATTTTCTAAGTTTAACAATTGAATGGAATCCATCCAAATGAGCAGTTAATTCATCCTTTATTTACAACTTAAGTACACCAGTGTAATTGCTTCACCCTTTGAAGGTAAGGACAATCATAACTATAAAAGAACCAGGGGATCTGTACAAGTAGAGAGTAAAAAACAATCAGTGAAAATAGTTATGGTTCACCTTTTATGCAGCTCTTTGATTTTTTTCTTGGTTCAGATGGTTGTATTGTTAAGTAGAGACAGCCTAAAATGACATGATTTTTTTTTTTTTTTTTTTTTTTGCGGTGCGCGGGCCTCTCAGTGTTGTGGCCTCTCCCGTTGCGGAGCACAGGCTCTGGACGCGCAGGCCCAGTGGCCATGGCTCACGGGCCCAGCCGCTCCTTGGCATGTGGGATCTTCCCGGACTGGGGCACGAACCCATGTCCCCTGCATCGGCAGGCGGACTCTCAACCACTGCACCACCAGGGAAGCCCAACATGATGATTTTAATATGTTTGAGAAGTGAACAAATATTCGACTCCAAAGACAATGCTGCCTTTGTTCCCCTGTTTTGGTGAATAAGAAGAGCACATTTTGACCTCAGTACAATTCGTGATATTAGTACAATGACAATGGAAGTAATATTCGAGTTTAATATGCCAAGGCACAACTCAAGGTCACATCATTTTATTTTTAAATTTAACATAAAAAATCAACACATTGATTGTATCAGGGAGGTTTGTTATTATATCAATAAAAAAGAATCTCTATTTGTTTTTTCTACCTTGCTTTGTCTGGGTAGCTTTCTAGATCATTGCATGAAAACTCACAGAATTCCTTTGGGAAATATAAAGGGAAATTCAATGTGAAAATATGTTATATTTGTTTTAAATTTGTTTTAAAGCAGTAGTTTTCCACCAGGGCTGATTTTTTTCCTCCAGGGGACATTTTTCCCTGTCTGGAAATTTTTTTCAGTTTTCACAACTGGAAAAGTGTTACTGTCATTTAATGAATAGCAGCCAGGGATGCTGATCAACATCCTTCAGTGCACAGAACAGTCTTCCCATAATTACTCAACCTAAGAGGTTGAGAAACCCTGTTTAAAGGAATGAAAAATGAAGATGCTTCCTACCTTTTCAGAAAGAAAAGTTGCTGAATAGAATATGAAAACTTGTCTCCTCTCAAAAACCTTGTTTTCACTGGGATCAGATATCTAAATAATTTTTAAATCAAAACTGTATCTCTATCTCAAATCTCTATGGATCTGTGCTGAGAAAACAAATGATTATATGACTCTGTGACCAAATTATGATTTAGTGGTAAGGTTGAAAAATTCTGAAATATTGCTGTAAGCCAAACATAAAGTAATTTTAAAGAGGCCACTGTTTATGATTAGATAAGGTTGGCTTGGGTAAGTGGGAGAAGGAACAAAAGTAGATAAAACAATACATTTGAGAGATACATCCTTAAAATTTTGAAATAGATGATAGTGATGGCAAGCATGCTCTTGTTGGAAATACTGTGAAGATTAAAAAAAAAAAAAAAAGCTGATGATGCCATAATCCAACATCTTAAGCCTTAATGTTATAGACAGTAAAAAGGGTTGAAGTGACTAGCTAATATAAATATGTTTTGGGATGTGAGGGAGAATGAATACATCAGTTATTTCTAACTCTCAGTATTCTAAAAACACCTCAGCAGAGCACTATTGTAAATGATACCAAAGGATGTCCTTAATGATCTGTTGGAGATGCTCTAACCTTGATGGACCAGATAAAAGAGTGAAACAAGCATCTGTTTGTTTATTAGGTATTTTTTAGGCTAAATATTTTTTATGAGTTTTCCTCTCCTCAAAAGTAGAAGGAAAGCTCACAGTAATGCTTTTAGTTTTCAAAATGTTTCAGCCCTTTTTTAAATCAAAAAAGAGTATATAACTGGTCAAGTTGACCCAATGAGCAGAATGCTTTAAATTTACAAAGTTGTCTCTCTAAAAAACACTACCATGAATCAAAGAAAATTAGGTATTCAACCATCTGATTGGGTCTTCATAAAATTAACTCATTACAGTTTAACCTTCTACTGCTGATGGGGCATCAGGGCCCAATTTATGGGTGTGCAACTGAGGCAGTCAGATGGGATTCTGAGCTTGGTTTATACTCTGCTATTGCTATCTTGAAATTCATACTGATTTTTGAACAATGGGCCCTGCATTTTCACTTTCCATCGGCCTTGCCAATTTATGTATCCAGTCCTGGAGGGCATGTTTGGGAGAAAAGAACCAGTGAAATCTGGCTTTGCTCTAAGGGACCGACATCAACAGAGAAGCCTCCTTAAGGAGATGTCTGAGTCCTTGTGGCAGAGAGGGGTTGCCGTAGTTAGTGTAACATCCGTTCCATTAAAACAGCTTTCTTGACGTCAGCACGATTGACAATTTAGGTCATATAATTCCTTGCTGATGGGGCTCTTCTGAGCACTGTAGGATTTTTAGATACATTCCTTGTCTTTTCCCACTTGGTGCAAGTAACAGCATCTTCCTCCTCATTCCCAATTTTTGACAATTAAAGAAAAAAATCTCCAGAAATTGCCAAATGTCCTTTGAGAAGCAAATTTGCTGTCAGTCGTGAAGTATTGTCTTAGAATGATACAATGAGACCCTCTGTTCCTCTTCCCATTCCCAGGCAGGAAAAAAGCCAAGGTACACAGCAGGCCCCTAACAGCCTCTGCATGGAGGTCAGTTTCACCACAATTTATTATCCAAAACAAACCACTCTTGGAGTTTAAATGGATGCTATTAATAATTATGCTGGGAAAACAGATTTAAACAATACTGTACTGACAAAAAGGGAAAATTGGTCACATTACCTGTAAGCCTCATACAACTAGGAGAGAGCCTCTTACCCTGGGACAGAGTGCCAAAGTGCAGCCTGAGAGAAGGAGCAATTTACGACATGTTCTTTATGCCTATACATTCGGTAAATGGGTTTAGTTTCACTTTCAAAGCGTTAGAAGGCTTACTTTATTGTAATGCCTTGCAGAGTTAGAGAAGGACAGGAAGTAATCTTCAAATTATTGGCATTAGCTTGTAGAAGTTATTCTTCTACAGTGAGTCTGAGGTTCTCACAAGACAACCAGAAGGCACTCAATTCCTGGGTTCACACCCACGGGCAACATGTTGTCCCGCCAATACATCTACCTTGAATTATCTTAGATCATCTGGAAAGCTAGTCTCAACTCTGGACATAGTGTTTTCTTGTAAGTCTCTTTACCCTACCTATTGGCAAATGTATTTGTTGTTGCTTTTTCCCGAAAGCCCCAATTTCTAGGGCTTAATCATTACTTTTCCCACCTCCCGTATCTTCAAGGGCTAGATACCCTGCCAGTAGGATGTGAGATATATTTTGCAAGGAAGTGTTATTGATTTCCAAAATAGCCAATGTACAAAAAATGTATTTAGTATTTGACAAAGAAGAAATCTTCATAGACAGAGAGCAATTATAAGGCAGTGAACATGTTATCAAAAGTATACTAGACGTGAGTTTACATTTATTACATATCTTCTTTTCCTCAACAATTTAAAGCATAAAATAATTTCCATTCAAGCAATTCTTTATGCTGATCAGTAAAGAACAACTTCAGATTTTTCACTAGTTAGAAGAAACAGTGAGACATTTTTCTTTTTGGTAATATTATCTTAATATTTTATATTTATAGCAATGAAACATTTCTTAAAGGATTGTTACTATTTTATTACAAAGAGAATTTTCTTTGTATTTTTATCACAGTAATAAATTTTCTTTTAGTCTACTATAATTTTAACTTATTTTTGTTCTGTTTTATGTTGTCTCATGCTACGGTTTATACTAAAAATATAATTTGTCCTAATTACTATTTATTTTTCAGGATGAAGGTGTCTTTAAGTTTTGAAGGCTTAATAATAAAATTGTCTCGAAAGTAATAGTTTTTATTTTTCTGTTCTTTATCTAACTATAAATGATAATTATCAAATGGTCTAAAAATTTAGGCTTTGTTTCATTTTATAGTTAAAACATGATTTCTTTTACAGGAAATATTATGCAATTGTTTGACTCAATCACTGGACTTGAGAAAAATGTACTTTAGCACAAGCCAGGCTTACTGATCTCATTTCCAGTTAATAGTCATAAAACTTAAGTGGGCCTTTCCTATCACCCAGCAATCCCATTTTATTTGCTCTTGTTCATTCAAATGCCTACTCTTCAAGTGAAAGTTCCATATCTCTACCAAGTTCTACTTCAGTATTTTCAAATTCACCTCTACCTAAGGCCAAATCCTCTACCTTCCCTCCTGTTTTTGATTTTGCTGTTATTGTTGTTTCACTTGTGGGAATATTTGGCTGTTCTACACCCTCAAACTTCTTGTAGTACCTTTATATGGATGATGTGACAATTCCTTTTCAAACATTCATGTTTCAATTGGTTGGATTTTACTTGTCCTCTTATTTGTAGGATGTTTGGAAAAATGGAGTTAGAAGGGACTAGGTAGACTTCAAGATTTGCAAATTAATGCTTCCCTCTCTGTTGCTACTCTGTTCTACAGTTTCAATAAATTAAGATAACTCTGTGTAGTCCCACTTCCTCTCTCTCTCCACACCTCATTTGGTTAAGGATGGTTTCTAAGTCTAGCCCTGAGTTACCCATGACCTCACTGGCTACTGACTCCAAAGCATGGACCATGCCTATCTTTAAGGATGGATAGATTAGCTAGTATATTCTGGGATTTTCCTCCTTCAGGGCACCTGAGTACTTTATGAGCCTTTTCTCTCTACCTTTACCAATATTCTTACTCTGGTTGATATTGGCCCTATTCACAGCAGTTCCCCCTTTGGGTGAGGCACTTTCCTTCTGGGAATATGTTTTTGCTGGCTCTTTCTGAAATATGCCACTGTGAAGGTTCCTGAACCTCTTCTTCTTCCTTTCTGCTTTGGTCACTACTTCTGTCTTTTAACAGGGCTCTGCTACTCTGAGCTGCTGTGTCATGACTTACACGTAATGTTTATTATGAGGATAATCTCTGTTTTCTAGTTTTGCTGAAAATGCAGCTCAGTTTATAAGGCTTTGGTTTTCTGTTTCTTCAAATTATTCTGTATGGTTTAAAGGAGGAGAAACAGGAAGAATCAGATACAAATTGCCTCTGTATTCACACCAAAGTCTTTTCATTGACTTTGTGAAGTCAATCATATAATTCAATTTTATATCAAATGTAAAGAGCATGATAGTTCATTAAGAGAGTGATAGTTATCTCTCTCCGCCTTGGCCCCCTTTCTCAAGGATGGCATGTGCATTGCAAAGAATGAAAAGGGTAGAAATACTGAGACAATAAATATTGAAGGTTTGGATATACTGACAAAAATCCCGGTAAACTAAAAATGCAGTGGATTTAAACGTCATTGGATTGAGCCATATGAATCTAAACATTTATATTTTAGCTATGGAAAAAAGAATCTTTTAAATATTCTCTATTTAATAGGCTTTATAAAATTATTTTTATTGTGTGTAACTTTTAAAATGTTTTCTAATTTGGTTTTAATTTAAACTGTCGTTTAAATTCACTTCTCAAACATGTACTTTCAAGTCAATGTGCAAAGCACTGAGATAGGTACACTAAATATTAACACACTGTGCCAATCCTCAAAATGAATTACCGATATGAGAACACATACAAGATGTAGAAGATACTATATGGATTATTTTTCTCCCTGTATATTTTCTCTGCTCTACAGAAACATACTTTAGATAATCTGAATTATTTAGAAGAATGCTTTTACTGTTAGAATTCTTATTAAACTATTGAATCTGAAAAATTATTTTCTAGTTTCTATAGAAGAAGTTCAAAGCTGCCATGCAGGAATTATTTCAGTTCAATTTATTGCAGATTTTTATTTGCTTTATTTTTTTATCAATTGCTTGCATATGTACTGTTTTGAGAAAGCATGGCACAGGGTATGCACTCAATAAATATTACACATTTTCAGTCCCTTACTTGAAATCTTTGGGGCCAGATGTGTTTCAGAATTCATATTTTAGAAAGATAGATTGGCACATGTATGGTGTATCACTTAACACTTCAGTATGGTCTTGGCAGTACACAGTAATATTGTTGAAATAAAATGGATGAAACACACACACATTAATTACAACTGAAAAAAGTAAGAACAGGGCTTCCCTGGTGGCACAGTGGTTGAGAGTCCGCCTGCCGATGCGGTGGACCCGGGTTCGTGCCCCGGTCCGGGAGAATCCCACATGCCGCGGAGCGGCTGGGCCCGTGAGCCATGGCCGCTGGGCCTGCGCGTCCGGAGCCTGTTCTCCGCAGCGGGAGAGGCCACAACAGTGAAACCTAAATAGTATCATGATCGTTGCAACCATATTTTGTCATTCAAAGGAGTTATTTTAAAAAATTCCAATTGCAATGTTTTTGGATTTCAGAGCAGAAGATAAAAGTTTAGACCTGATCTGGAGACATCTCTGCACTGCGCTAAATAGCTCAAGACACCTTTTCACACAGACTAGAGAGCTCTTGAAGATCTTTGAGCGCCACACACATGTCAGGAACAGGTACATAGATATGGGAGATATGATGAGAATTACAGAATTCTATATATGAAATTTGGGCTGACTTGGTCCTGCCTTTGATTTAGGAAGTATAATAGCTTTTGTTTCATTTGCAAGATTTCTGAACAATCAAATTATGTACCGAGTGAAAGATGGTGGTACATCCCTTGCAATTAGGTTAATTTTCCCTTTTAGGGAAGGATATACGGCTCATAGAAATAAAACAATTCATACCAGCATGAAGCTGTATATATTTGAAGAGTCAAATGAGTGATATGAGCAATGAACTCTAGGAGATTTTAGATATTTGGAAATTAAAATAACACTAGTTCTTCCAGTCCTCCCAGTTAGCTCCCCCAAGGTCTCCAAGAAATGCTTCAGTCTGAGGGAGGGAGGCATTTGGATGTGACAATTGTTCTTGAAGTTCTGCAATCAAAGCAATATTTGGTTTATTGAGGATTGTATAAGATTGTGTATGGAGGTGAGTGGGTTTGCACGCACGTGTATATGAGAGAAAGAAAGAGAGAGAGAGAAGATAAATTAATAAGCCTTTGTATACCTTCCATGGAATTTGAGAAATAATGCTGTAGCAAATGATTGTAGTATATATTATGGACATATTAAATATTTTTCTTTTGTTCATTCATTCATTCATTAGCACATTTATTCACTTATTTAGTTGCTTAATTGTGTGTCAGATATGGTGCTAAGCACACAATAAATAATAGGAAAAATGAACTGAAACTTTTTGTAATGTCTCACATGCGTTTTATATTAAACTGCCGTGTAGCAACAAATAGCATTTGATTAGTATACCAGAAAGAGTCAAATTAAGTTCAATTTATGGCAGAAGGAATATTCAATACAAGATAGTTATTTGTCATTTTTTATGCTTTCCAATTTTCTCATAAGACATAACTTCAAGAAGTCTATGTCCATTAATATTGTAATTCCTAATAATCTATTCTTTTTGCCAGAAAAAGAACAAAGATTTTCTTATGGACTCCATTTGACAGTTAGCAAGTTAGATGTTTACTTTGAAAAAAACAGCAACAGTTTATTTTTTCAAAAGAAAGCTATAGATAAATTTCCATTAGTTGCAGACACCCATGTAAATTTTACTCTTATACAATATTTCCATTATGATGTGCTATACACTGTGCTTATATTGTATGTGTGTTATTATGTACATTATGACTTAAAGAATAAGTTTAGCTAAAAATGCTCTTCTTAACGTAGAAATACTTCCCACACAATTTTTGCTTCAAATAGGTATATATTATATTCTAGGATTTTCTGCATCTTGAGCCAAATATTAACAACATATGTAAACATGTATATGGAGGAGCATTGTCAGGGCTTTATTACAGCCTATGGTCTTTCACAAAAGGTACACAGAACTCAGAGTTCAAATCAATATTCCTCCACAGTTTGGGTTGAAGAGAGGACTCTATCAGTTGGGCATATTCACTTACAAAAATTTCTAAAAACTGTGAATATAGTAATGTATAATCCCTTAAAAACAATTATTGCTGTATCTTTTAAATACAGTTTTTTTTCTTATTTCTACCTACTGTTTTAAATTGGGACAATATATCATGAATATGTATCATTTTTTTTTCAAATACTTAGTAAAATAGTGATTTTCCACTTCCACATACTTCAATAATCTTTCAGAGGTGCCGGAGGGCAAATTTAGAATGCTTGTGGAAAATGAAATGTTTAGCTCTGCATTCTCCATTCCCAGCTTTCAGTTGGCTCCATTTCAATATTATAAGCCCACACACACGTGCATATATGTACCCAAATATACAAATATTTTGTTTTGCATAAAAATTAATATGAAAAATATTACAACACTAATAAAGGTTTGAATATATTACAATGTAATTTCAAATTAATGAATAACATGTCACTACTATTTTAATTGATATTTTAAGTGATCTTTTTCAAACCAATCCAGAAAGACTGGAGATTTAGTTGGTGTTCCAGCTTATATCACAATAAATAAAGCTACTATGAATCTGAGACCTAAATTCTTAACTACATTTGTGATTACAACTTTAAAGTGGAATTGGTAAACATGAATATTTTTTACATATATATATAATGCTAACTAATCTTCCTGTAACATGGTGCAAAAATCACAATTAAAGATAACTGAAAAGAATAGAATGTACAGCACAAAGAGTGAACTGTAATGTAAACTATGGACTGTGAGTAGTAATGATGTGTCCTGATGCGAGATGATACTGAGAGACTATGCATATGTAGAGGCAGGGGTTATATGGAAAATCTGTACCTTCTGCTCAATTTTGCTATGAATCTAAAAGTGCTCTAAAGATCTATTTTAAAAAATTAGCAAAAGTGAAAATATTACCAATCAAAAATTAGAGGTGTAACCGAATCTGTGTCAAAAGGAAAACTCTTATCCTTAAAGTATTTCATCATTAAAAATAATTTAAAAAGATATAATGTAGGCACTTATTTCAAGAAAGTAAAACAAATAATAAATTCATTAGTAGAGGAGCAATTGTCAGGATGTAATTTTTAAAATGCATAAATTAATTAAGTTGCAACCAGAAAAACTGAAGAATGATAGTATCTTTAAGTTCTTGAACTCTCCTTGGTGTCACACTTCCTGCTCAGTGTTCTGAATATCTTACTGCATAACAGTCCTATAAGGCTGACACTTAGCTCCATTTTACAGAAGGAACTAAGACTTAGAGATAGGAAGGAAATGCCAAGGTCAAACAGAAAGTAAATAGTGGAGGTAGCATTTAAGCTAGCTCTACTTGAGCAATGCTCTTAAATTATAATGTCTATAACATACAAATCTAATGTAAATTATTTAAAGATATCCATGAAAATAGAAAAGTTTCTGGAGAGATTTTGATCTAAAATCTTGCAGTCATCCCCAACCCCCTTATATATGCTTTATCTCTTCTTTTATCATTAGAATTAAAGAAATATTTAGGTATTTCTGAAAAAGCAGGGGGAGAGAATTAGGGAAGAAATCTAAGGGAGGGTGAATTTAAAGCAGTAGATTATAGAGAGGTCATGACCTGCAAAGATCTGTAGCATAGGCATAAGTGTATGTATCTTAGAGGAATGAGGGAATTAGGGATAGTTGATTCCTCGCTGCCTCATCTGCTGGAGAACTGGAGCTTTTGCCAACACTTGCAGTTGTGCAAATAGGTTGGGGAAGAGATCCTGAAAATGCAGCTGCCTGCTAAACCAATTATAACAAATTGCTGTGCCTCCCAACAAACTGTGATCTCCCCACCAGCTTGTTCTAAGCCTTACCGTGAAGGCAAAAGAAACAACATACCCAATAAGAATCCTGGCAAAATTAAGTATCTACATTGGAAGAGAGCGACAAGGTCCTTGTATTGCTTGAGATGTAATTATGTAAAGTAATTTTATAACTGTTAATAATATCTTATAAAGTAAGCAGGGAACCAGCAATCCAGCAGAAAAGCAAAGGGGGAAGGAAATGTTGGAGACAATAAAACTCAGTCAATGCAAAAGAAATCATGAAAAGAGAAAGTGAGCAAAAATGAGACTGAAAGAGTCGGACAAAGAGAAAACATCTAATTAGATGTTAGAAGTAATCAATATAGGTCAGAATTCACAATATATTACATAGATTAATATGTAACTAAAAGATTAATATAATGAGGCTGCATAAAGATACAAAATCCAGCTATATGCTATGTATAAAGAAGTCCCTACATTATTAGTAAGTAAATATTGAAACACAAAGGATAGAAAATGCATGCCAGAAAAATAATAAAAAGGAAATATACTTTGACTTAATTAATATCACAAAACAATTAACTTTGCTGGGAAAAGATATTGTAAGTGTAGAGTAGTATAAAAAATAATGAGTATATTCAATTAATGGTGATTAATGAATACAAAATTTCTAATGCAAATGATCACATAACTCCAAAATACAAAAATTAAAATCTGACATAAATTTGAAAATGGAAAAAAATTTAACAGTTTTTTTCTGATTAAACAGATCAAAAAATGAACTAATAAAGGTTTGTGTAATAAGACCAACACAATTAGAAAACAATTAGAAATTCTCTCATGAATATATGTAGAATATTATACCCAGCAATTTGTGTTCATATTCTTCTCAAACAACGTTAGAAACTTATTTTTTTAAGAGGCCATGTTCAAGGTTATACTTTAACAGTTTTAAGAGACAATTTAGAATAGAAACAAAACATACGAAGTACATACATATTATTTGTAGGGCAGGAATAGAGGCATTGACATAGAGAACTGACATGTGGACACAGGGGTGGAAGGGGAGGGTGGAACAAATTAGGAGATTAGGTTTGCCATAAATACACTACCATGTGTAAAATAGATAGCTAGTGGGAACCTGCTGCATAGCACAGGGAGCTCAGCTCGGTGCCCTGTGATGACCTAGATGGTTGGGGTGGGGAGGGATAGGAGGGAGGCCCAAGAAGGAGGGGATATAGGTATACATATAGCTGATTTATTTCATTGTACAGCAGAAACTAACACAAAATTGTAAAGCAATTTTACTCCAATAAAAAAAAAATTAAAAAGGGAACCTAAGTCAATAACAAAATATAGCACATTCTTAAGAATTATAAAAATCAAATTTAATAGAGGTCACACATGGTTCACCATAGTACTTGATAATTTTAAAATTTATATGGAACAACAACAACAACAATGACAAAAGTCCATAAATAGACCAAGTAATCTTAAAGGAGCAAACATAAAATGGTTAGTTTAGTGTTAAATTTTTTGGTTTATCATGGAAATAGAGATCCAATTTCTTAGACAAATTAGGAAATCCTACATGTCATGTAGGGTTTCACTCTTCCAATCAACACAGGAAACCTAGAAGCTATAAAAGAAAAAGAAATCATATTTGGCTATATAAAATTTAAAACTTTTGTAAGACAAAAGAAAAAGGTTTGGATAAAAGTTAGGATACAAAAATAAATAGAAAGAATGTTTGAAACTTGGATATCAAATAAAAGATTACTATTTCTACTATGAAAAAAAAAAGTGCAACTTGATTACAAAATTAAACCCAAGCCAGCATATAAACAGAAAAATAATGTATGAAAAATAATCACAAATAGGAAAACCAAATGACCACTCAACTTATAATGTCAAATGGTGTGTTAATCTTACTGGTCAAGGAAATGAAAACTGAATTCACAATGATATATCACGATGCATCCAGCTTAGTACCAAAAAATGAAAAGAACAATACCTTCTACATTTGGTGGAGATGATGGGGGTGGTTCTGGGAACTCTTCCGAATGACTGAAAATCAACACAGTTTTTAAAAATAAAGTTTTACTCAAACACTTAAAATTTATATCAAGGTATCATACAAATGCCTAAGTTAAGCATCAAAATATCATAGCATCTGCATCCATAACATCCACCACAAGGGACAACAAAGAAAAGTAGTTGGAGATAGAGCATAAGAAGAAACACTTTAATATACTCCTATCATTTTAAGTCAAACCAAGTGAGATAGGGGAGAATATACAGACACTTAACACCACATAAATCTAATTCCAATATGTTGTACAATATTTTTTGAAAGCAGGGATTTGACATTCTTTTGTACATGGAGCATTTAAATAATGATTATCTTGCACATGGAACATTCGAACAATGATTATCTACTTCCCCACAAAAAAGGCTTCAATAAATTCCAAAAAGAAGAAATAGTACAAAAAATATTCTATAATCTCAATGGAATAAAACTAGAGATAGACAATAAATCAGAAATAAAAAATAAAACACTGCAGATGAAAATGAAAAAACAAGACAACATCAATAAAACTCTTCTTCAAACAACTCTTGGGTCAAAAGGAATTCAAACTGCATTTTCACCTGGGATACAACTAGAGTAATTATCATAAGCCTAACTTATAATTCTAAATTTTCATATTAAATTAAAAATAAAAATTAACATTTTCAACATATGACTCAAAAAGTTAGGGAAAGAGCACACAATAAGGAAAGAAGATGGAATAAAAATTAACAAAAATTAATCGATTAGCAGTAAAATAGTATAACACTTGGTTATTGAATCCTAAAGCCAATTCTCTGAATAAAATATTAAAATAAATCACAAGTTCTTATTATAAGGACAAGAAAATATATTTTCTGCTTTTTTTGTATCTATATGAGATGATGTATATTCACTAAAATTACTGTGGTAATCATTTCATGATGCACGTTATGCTGTATGTCAACTATACCTCAATACAGTGCTGTATGTCAACTATAGCTCAATAAAATGAGAAGAAAAAAATAAAACGTATACAGTGCTGTATGTCAACTATGCCTCAGTAAAATGGGGAAAAAATAAAATAAAAAAAGCAGCTGTAGTAATCAGAAATAAGGAAGAATATACAACATACATACACAATTATAATGGGAAAATAACCATTGGCATATTGGGTGTTTAAAGAAACTTAGGAATAACTTTGCTCAAAACTATAAAAATGAATTTGAGGTCAACTTTGCTCAAAACTACAAAGATAAATTTGAGGTCCTGGGGCTTCCCTGGTGGCGCAGTGGTTGAGAGTCTGCCTGCCGATGCAGAGGACACGGGTTCGTGTCCCGATCCGGGAAGATCTCACGTGCTGCAGAGCATCTGGGCCCGTGAGCCATGGCCGCTGGGCCTGCGCGTCCGGAGCCTGTGCTCCGCAGCGGGAGAGGCCACAACAGTAAGAGGTCCGCGTACTGGAAAAAAAAAAAAAAAAAATTTGAGGTCCTGAATGAAGTAGACAATTTAGTATGACCATACATACAGTAAATACTCATAGTGCATATAAAAGCACTAAATGAGCAAACAGCTCATTGAAAAAAAGAGAGAAATTTGTCCAAAAACTCCAAAGTCCAGATAGTATAATGGGGAATTTAAATTTTAAGGAACAGAAGTTTCTACACATATTAAAATTGTTACAGAAAATAAAAAGAAAGATTTTTTTTAAAGTTTACGTATCATAATGCTCTAATTCTTCAAAGATGATGCAAAAAATGAAATACAATAAACTCATCTAACTGATTAATGTACAAGCAAAAATATCAACTATTAGCTAACATAAACTAGAAACATATTAAAATAATAATAAAAAATGGCAAGGAATAATTTTTCCATCCTCAGGAATGCAAAATCTTTTGATATTTTGTGAAGAATATATATTATATAGAGTAATATATACCACTTATATATAATATATACCATAATATAATTATAGATATTAAATAGATAACATCCATTTATAATGACATCAAATCATTAATAAAATATGAATAGATAAATATTTCCATAATAAAAATTATTAGAAAAAATATGATAGTGAGAAGGCAGACAGGTAAATGTAAAACAAATGGAATGTCCAGAAATGCACCTAAATGTTATAAAATTTTAGTATACTGTAGAAGTCAGGAAGTAGATTCGATAAATCAATGACAGTTATCTGATGAAAAAAATAAACTTGAATACGTATTCACTCCAAATGGAAAACAATTTTAAAGATAGAAACTAGATTCATGAAAGTGACAGAAGAAACAATGTGAAGATTGCTTTACCAACATTTAGTGGATGAGACCTTCCTAACTATGACCAAATTATATGAAACTGAAAAAGACATATTTGCTTACATGCAAATTTTTGACCCCACAAAATTTAAAAAAAATCCTCTAGATAAGAAAACAAACCACCATTAGAAAGACATTTTATTAAACAAGGGAAAATATTTGCAGCACTTAACTGAGACAACTATATAATTATAAAAAGCTATTTCAAAGAAAATAAACGGCACGATAGAAAAAAATAAGCAAAAGGGTAAATAAAGAGTTCATGGAAAAGCAGATACAAGTAGCTTTTAAACATAAGAAAAGACGTTAGGCCTTCTGATAACAAATAAATAAATGAAAAAAAAAATCACTGAGGTATGATTTTCCCCCTATCAGATGGGCAAAGATGCCAGTGTCGGATGACATTATGTCAGCAAGATGGGGAATAAGAGTAGCTGCCATTTACTGCTGGTGGGATTGCAAAGTGCACTGTGGGCAAAATGCATGGTGGGCAGATATTTTATCTTCTCAAATAGTGTATCTCTTAGAATAACAATTATCTTTTAAATCAGTAAAACCCCATTGTGGTGTGTTTAGTTCAAGTACACGCACAAATTTTGAAGTGACACGTGAACACCTCAAGAAAAGTCAAGACAAATTATATAGAATGGATTTACACATAGAATGCATACAGCCCCAGAAAAGACAGAGGGAAATGAAGAGAAAATTGGAAGAAATTGTCTCCAAAAATATTGCTAGAGGAAAATGTTAAAATGAAGACTATTCTGTATGGTAATCATTTTATACAAAAATATAAATATCTAGCTAGCTAGCTAGCTCCCTTGCATGCACATAAAATATTTCTAAAAAAAAAAAAAAAACACGCAAGGATGATAGGATTTAGTTTGGTAGTGTGGAAAAACTGAGTGGTTAGGGTCTGAGGTGGGAACTTCAAATCACTGGTCATTGAGGTGGGAGGAAGTGTTGTCATAATATATCTTTTTTGAACTTTTGAATTTTACCGTGTTTCCTCATTAACATGAGGAAAAGGGACTAAGAAAAGTTGTCAAAAGATTTTATCGACCATTTCCTTTTTTTCTAAATCGATTGCTCATTAAATGTAATACAGATGACCTCCATTAAAGATTATCATTTAATGATATATTTTAGCAAAAACTATGTTCCTACCATTTCACTTGCTCTATCCCTAGAAATTAATACGCAAATTGGAACACAGGAAAAAAGAGCAACTGCAGATGTTGGATTGATTTAAGGAGATCCAGAATCTCTTTGGGACATGGGAGATGGAGGGTAAGCATGCTGACCTCCAGATCTCAGAGCTGATTCACTACACTGAGGGTGCAACCAAGCCTGCTGACCTGTAACCCAGTGAGTTTCATAGTCAGAGACCCTGAGACAAGAGGTAGAGAAGAGCTGAACCTGAAAGCTCAGGAATTCTTTAGGCAGTGGAAGTTTAAGCATAAGAAATTAGAGCTAGAGTTGGAAAAAAAAAATCTGAAATTCTCCAGCAACTGACAGACAGTAATAATCAGGTGTAGAAGCTATATTCCTAGAATATTTTTTGTAGTGAGTGACCATTCATTCATCCTTTGAGCAAACACTTGAGTGCCAAAGACTTTACATCTTGCTATTTCAAGGTAAAATATGATATAAAGAGTTTAGCAATTATTTCCATAAATTGATATTATTCTTTAACACTCAAATGAAAGAAAAATCACTAAATCTTCCTTACATCAAATGACTTTCCTCTCAATGTATGTATTATTTTTTACCATTTATTTTTCATTCTTGATGTAAATATATTATTTTACAGTAAGCAATAGGTTGCCAACTTAAGATAGTTGGACTTACTGATTTTTCAACTTTGCCATATGTGAAAGCTATACACATTCAGTAGAAACTATATTTTGAATTTTGATCTTTTCCCAGGCTAGCAATCTGTAGTAAGATACTCTCTTGATGCTGGGTGGGGTCAGGGAGCCATAGCTCCCAGTCAGTCACAGGATCTCAAGGGTAAACAACCTATATATACGCGTACAACCATCTTGTACACATATAACTATTCTATTTTTTTTTTACCTTCAGTACAGTATTCAATAAATTACCTGAGATATTCAACACTTTATTATAAAATAGGCTTTGTGTTAGAGGATTAGATGATTTAGCCTACCTGTAGGCTAATGTACGTGTTCTGAGCACATTCAAGGCAGGCTAGGCTAAGGTTGGATGTTTGGTAGATTAGGTGTATTAAATGCATTTTCGACTTAGGATCTTTTCAACTTATAATGGTTTTTATTGGGACATAACCTCATTGTAAGTCAGGGAAGATCTGTAGTTGTTTTGGGAGATGCATTCTTTGCTTTCCACAACATGTGAATTAATATGAAGTATACTAATCTGGGATGTTATGTGTTAGGAAAATTATATTTATTATTCACCTAAGAAATATTTTATAAACATGCGCATGTGTAAGCCCAGTATTTTGTATCCTGAGAAGCAAACATTAATTACTGAAAGGCAGGCAGCTGTGAAAATATTTTCCTCCTATGATCAAGTTCTCCTCACATGACTGATTTATTTGTAGAGTAAAGGTAAAAAGGAACTCAAAATCCGTATCAGATGGGAATCAACTGGATGTGATTAAAGCTAAAAACAAAACATACTTCATAAATACATTGTTTCAAGGGCATGCTTGAAAATAACAGAGGTAACTTCCCTAAGATTTACTTCTCTGATTCATTTTATAAATTGAGTTCTAAGCTTCTTAGCATATATAATGCATCCTTTTCTCAGAAAACAGGGACTTGTTTTTAACATATGGACTTCTTTTGTATTTAAGCTTGAATGTATAAAGTTCTTTCTCAGGGCCTTATATTCATGAGTACACTTCTGTAGCATTAAACATCCAAGAGATGTTTAAGCAATTAAACATTTAAACAATTAAAATTCAAGGTAAAGTACTGGAGAGGTTTGAGGATTAGTTGAATTACAATCACTCCAGAAAAGATATATTGGAAAGAAAGGGCAAATTGGAAGTAGTAAGTGTGGTAATTGTTGAAAACATAGGCAGCGAAAGCAGGTTGGACTGAAATATTAAGCACTGATTATGGGAAACATTGTAGGAGGTAATGCATTTCTTTTAGATATAATTTAAAAATAGCTCAGATTAGGGCTTCCGTGGTGGCACAGTGGTTGAGAGTCCGCCTGCCGATGAAGGGGACACAGGTTCGTGCCCCTGTCCGGGAAGATCTCACATGCCGCAGAACGGCTGGGCCCGTGAGCCACGGCCGCTGGGCCTGCGCGTCCGGAGCCTGTGCTCCGCAGCGGGAGAGGCCACAACAGTGAGAGGCCTGCGTACCGCAAAAGAAAGAAAAAAAAAAAAAAAAAGAATAGCTCAGACTAGAGAGGAGCACTGGGTAAATTTCAGTATTCCTGAAGGGGTTCCATACAATGGCAGTTTTAATATATGTGCAGATTTAACAGTAAAATGTTTAGTAAGCTATTAACGACATACACAGATTTTTAGCATGGAAGGACGGGGTTCCCCACAGACTGAACCAAGTATGCCTAAAAGAAGATTATGATGTAAAATATCAACCAATTTCTTCAGCACAATATAAGTTAAACTTAATAATAGAACACATTTTAAGTAAATTAATCTTAGTATCAGAAAACAAAAAAGGAATAATACATAAAAATAATAAAAATGTACATGTTGAATATTTACAAAACATTTTATATAATGAAAATATATAGAAAATTAAAACACTTGTATACTGTGTATATGTGCATTGTGTGTGTGTAATAAACTTTCCTCTGTATCCATCAACAATTAATATTAACAAATATTTTGTCTAATTCACATATCATAACACAATAATATAACACAGTAAGTTTATAAAGATTCCATTTCCTAAAATACAGATAGAAATTATCTTGATATAAATTTGAGTAGAAGATATTCCTTCAGATTAAGCTCTTGGAAGGTTTCCTTCTGTGATTATAATCAATGAAGAATATTCTCCAATCAAAGAGTGTATAACTGATATCTCCACATGTGGAATTAAAAACAACCCAATTTACATTTCTGAATCTTTATATAAGTCACCACATTAAATTCACACTTAAATAACCACTGAGTTATTTTCAAAACTAATTTTGAGGATAGAGATTAAAAATGAAATTGTTCTGATACTAACCTTCTTCTGGTACAAGGTCAGGGTTATCACTGCATGCTATTTTCACTCTCAAATTCTACAACCTTTTCAAAATTGTCTTTACTTCTCCTAAGATGCTAGTTGCTTTTATTGTGAGATGTTCTTTATGGTAAGCAACTGATGGAATGTCCATGGCCACATTTGCAACATAAATTTTCCTTTCTCTTCTAAAGAATCTATCCAAAAAGAAAATTTCTTTAAAACAAATATTTCTAATCTGTTTAATTATTATAATAAAGTGAACCATAGTGAAATAAACATTTCTAACTCAACCCTAGTTTTGATTATAAAATATATTAACAATATAACAACTTGGCGTCCACTTTGAAGTACAATGCTATATGATTTAGAAATAAACCTTAGTTTTCCAGTTCTCTTAATAGACAGTTCATTTTTTACCTAAAATATTCTCTGAGATCTCTGCGATTCAAAGATGCCAAGTATTAAATTTTAGTTTGAAAGTATTTAAGAGTATGTATGAAAATCTCTTTAAAGAGATTTAGTAAATTCAATGGCCAAAATGAATAAGACTGCAAAATAAAGAGCTTAAATACACATCTAATGATTAATTTTAGTTACTTCTGCATAGCTACATTTTATACATCATTTTGTGGATCCTCAGCAATTCATTGTGGTGTAGTCATTTATTGGTAATTATCTCAATTCATTAAAGTGGAAATTCAGATTGGTTCTACAGAGTGCTTCATTTATGGAGAATTTGACTAAGTCAAAAAGTAGCATTCTTGCAGTATGGTGATTGTAAGCCATTTGTGTCATATGTTTATGGAAAACTGTTTCAAGTTTTATAAACTGGCTAAAGTTTTGTAAATGATTAAATTTCAGTAAAAACAAATGAGTAAAAACTTACATGTGAAATTCTATGCAATATGCAGTGGTATGAGCAGAGTATAGGGGGACTTATTATCTGGTCATGGGGACAGGTTTATGAATATTACACTTTTAATGAACCTCCACAGATTATCAGGTGTATTTTAACACATTTTACTGACGTATTCCACACAGTAGAAGTATATGGCAGTTTTGCCTTAAGAACTTCAGAAATTTTGATCTTTGGGATCTCATTCTTGAGTATTTTTGAAAGGTTAGAATAAGATAACCCTGGGATTATCAAAATAAATTATTTAGTAGTGTAAAATAGGAAGTACGATACTGTTAAAGACTTTTCAAAATTATTTTTCAGGTGTTATTCATTCAGGGAGATATTGTCTTCCTAAAATTCGGTATAATCTGTATTGAACTACCCCTGAATTCACCATTTGTGAGCAATTCCCCATCCTACTCACCCTCAGAGGTTATGTATCAACATATTCATAGTAATAAACAAATTGATAGCAATAAATTACATCTTTTTGAATAAAATAGGAATCCATGAGTCTACACCAAAGTAAATAGACAAGTTAATTATAAATGGAGAGAGAGGAAAGTTCTTCCTCAAAATCGAATGGTAACTAATAAGTGTAGAGAAGTGATTGAAATAGTAAATCTCCATTTTTTAAACATAAGTGAACACTAAAACTAGTATGTAAAAGTTAGATGAGTGATGTAATATTTGCATAGCCTCAAAGTACTTCCCAGCAGAATTTGTATTAATTATAGAGGGGGAAATGTTACACTAGATAAAGCTAGCACACACCCTTAACTAAGTGATCAAAGTCAGTATCCCCAGGAAAGTTATAGATTGACATGCAATGAGGACACAGCATCCCTTCTGTGATATTCTTGCCAAAAATACATACCGTAATCTGATCATGAGGAAACATCAGACAAACTCAAATTGAGGAATATTTTTCAAAAAGACTGGCCTCTAGTCATCAAAAATTTAAGACCAGGAAGATCAAATAAGCCTGAGGAATTATTTCAGAAGGAAGAAGACTAAAGAAACATGGTGATCAATGAAAGAAATGATTGAAGATTAGATTATTGGGACAGTTGGTGAACTTCTATCTCAGTAAAGGATTTCGGGGACTAAAGCTTTGCACTGTCCCTGCAGTGTTTTATTAAGTACGAAATTACATAAAAACAAAGAGAAAAATATTGCACTGATACAGATACCAATATATAAAGTGACTCCTAGCTTCTTGGAGGATATATTATTAAAATAAATTTATGGTAATGATTAGGGACTGACTGTTATTTATACGTCAATCCTTTATTATGCATACTTCAGTTCTAACATAAAGTAAGTTTCTAATTTCTTGACTAGATTAACAGACATACTAGCTGGGGAAAAGGAGAATTTTTCTGTGATTAGCACAAAGCCGACAATCCAAAGGAAAGAGTATTTCATTAAACAGTCCTTGGCAGAAATGAATTTGCCATCACATTGCTATCACGATGCTTTCAGATGTATGTCTATTACACATGACACATACTTGATTAAATATTCAAACATCATCAGCCAAATAATTATCTATCATGGAAACAGTCTTTTCCAAAGTATAGATATTACTATATTACATGTGAAGTAGAGTCTGAGACAGATAACCTGATGCTACATAGTGTCTTGTTTTAATTTTGATGTTGAGATGAGAGAGATTATCTAACACAAACTTAAAATCATCTTTTATGGTAAATATATATAACCCTTCCTCACATGTCCAGCAGTTCATCAGTAATCAACTTTAAGATAAATGTGAAATTATAAGTGATTTGTCATACTGCCGTTTTATGGACTGTCTCAGGTATAGGAATCTATAACAACTTTAAAAAGACTCAACAAAATTTAAGTGTGTGTGTTTTATTGTATAATAAGCTTCACCCCATGAAATTTTATTCAGATCACAATAAAACATATTTTATTCACCACATCAGGAGAAGAATCAACACTGAACAGTTTGAATGTTATGTTCATTCAAATTTGTTATGACTGAAAAGGAAAGGAAAGAGGTTTGCTATGCAGTTGTATTTTTTCAATTTCAGTAAAAACAAATGAGATTATATTAGTTATGTGAAAACACCTGAGTTCTGGTATACAAGTCTTGTTTTTAAGATTAAGTGTAGGTGGAAAGTTATTTAGAGGATATCATTATCTTGTGGACTCTACCAAAAATAGTGAATAAAAGGAAATGTAACAATTTATCTTTAGTAATCCAAACTGCCCACTTCTTGTTAAAGTCTAAGATTAACATCTGGCAAAGGAATCTCATAATCACAAATTCTAGTTATCCCTTCCCTTACTTTTATAAGTGCATAGTAAGCAAATGTGAGTTGTTCATTTAGAGAACATCTCAGTTCTTTATAATGATAAAGAGGATGTACTTTTCTAAAATTCCCTATATAGTCACTGTAGTGGGCTTCCATGATAAAGACAATGCTATAACTTGATTGGACCATTTTAATTTTCTCCTGAGTACATGGAAGGACTCCATTTCACCAGTCCTCTATCAACTAGGTGGGACAAAGTGGCAAGTTACAGACAGTGGAATATGGGCAGAAGTGCTGTAGTACACTTTCACACCTGGCCCTAAAGCATATGCTTCCAATTTATCCCTTTATTTTCAATGGCAGGATGGCAAGTGCCTTAGTGGCCATAAAACCAAGAAAATGAAAGGAATTTTCTTCCCTAATTTACCCCTTGGAGGAGAGTGGCCCAAGAGAGTTGTGTGACCAAGAACATCCATACTGGACTGAAAAATAAACCTAAATTATGTTAATGCATTGACATTTGGGACTGTTTGTTATATCAGCTCATCCATCTGACAAATAGAGTTTTCTGTTTGAAACTCTATGTAATCTGGAAACAAGTGGTATGAGAGTACGAGGGTGTGTGTGTGTGTGTGTGTGTGTGTGTGTGTGTGTGTGTAAAAGTGAGTCAAGTTATATACATTTCCCATTGATGGTGAAACACTGAATAAATGGATTTTCCCTCCCATTTTGCAGTTCATTTTATAAGAAAGACATGCATTACAAGCAACAAATCCCAACTGTGATTTATTTTTAAAAGGAAGTTGAATTCAACACAGATTTGGCTCCGCTTTCTCACTGTCTATATCCATAGCCCCATGTAATCAATGCTCACTGATGTTCATAATGATGACTCTGATTGGATACAAGCTGCTTCACCCTTTCGTCAAGATTTTATCTTAGTGCCAAATTATGAAAATGTTAAGTCTAATGGACCAGATATTATTTTCAGATATTAATGCCCACATAAAGTATATAGAGCTTGATATGTGGAGGGTGAGACTTGGCAAGCCTCTCACACACTGATCATTCGGAGAACAGTTTCAGGTCTCCTGCAACATTAGCAGAATAGACACCTAATATTTAGAATGCTTGCCAGTACATAGAGCATTTTACAGGAATCATCTGATTTTTTTATTAGTTATCTATTTTATACATATTAGTGTATATATGTCGATCCCAATCTCTCAATTCAACCCACCACCTCCCCACCCCCACTTTCCTCCTTTGGTGTCCATACGTTTGTTCTCTATATCTGTGTCTCTATTTCTGCAACTGCAAAATGGTTCATCCATACCATTTTTCTAGATTCCACATATATGTGTTAATATACGATATTTGTTTTTCTCTTTCTGACTTACTTCACTCTGTATGACAGTCTCTAGGTCCATCCACATATCTACAAATGACCTGATTTTGTTCCTTTTTACGGCTGAGTAATATTCCATTGTATATACGTACCACATCTTCTTTATCCATTTGTCTGTCGATGGGCATTTAGGTTGCTTCCATGACCTGGCTATTGTAAATAGTGTTGCAATGAACATTGGTGTGCATGTGTCTTTTTGAATTATGGTTTTCTCTGGGTATGTGCCCAGTAGTGGGATTGCTGGGTCATATGGTAATTATATTTTTAGTTTTTTAAGGAACCTACATACTGTTCTCCATACTGGCTGTATCAATTTACATTCCCACCAACAATGCAAGAGGGTTCCCTTTTCTCCACACCCGCTCCAGCACTTGTTGTTTGTAGATTTTCTGATGATGCCCATTCTAAGCAGTGCGAGATGGTGCCTCATTGTAGTTTTGATTTGCATTTCTCTAACAATAGGAATAATCTGATTGAATCCTCTCAATGAACCTAAGAAATGAGAACTCTGATGATTACCCCCAGTTTACAGATTAGGAAACAGAACCAAGAGGCCACTATTCTGAGCCCATCATGGAAGGAGCTTTCCTTTATTCCTCAAGGTGGCCTCAAGTCTTTCCTCTGTTTCTGTTAAACAGTAAATACCTAGAAGATATTCTTTGAAGGGCTAAATAAATGAAGAGCTAAATAAGCAAGAATTTCTTCCATATTTTCTGATTCTAAACTCATCCTGTGTGCCACTAGCACTGAGATCTCCAGCTGGGGAACTTCCATGGTATTTTAGTTGTATATCTCTCCTGGGGCTCTCACTTTGCTTTATGTTTGCACCTCCAATAAATAATAGCCAAATATATACCCTATAATGACTAAATGAATAACCTATTTCTACTAAATTGAGGAAACTGAAAACCAAATGCACTCTTATGAACCTGTTGTACATTCATACTGGAGGAACCCCCAACTCACTGATAAAATAAACCAGTGCTATGTACTTTAGAAGATATATCTTGTCTCTGCAAACCCCCTTAATCAAACCCAACCCCTTGAGGCTATGGATTATATTCTAATAGTAAAAGATCAAAGCAAGAACAATTAAAAGCTGACCTCAGCTGCCAGTTTCAAAATTCAATGTTCACACCCACCCACTCTCAAAATTCTGCTCAGCCAGACAAAGAGAAACGGTGATCTCAGTGGAACCTTCAAGATTAAAAGAATACTATATTGTGTGAGTTAATCAATAGCTTTCTAAGGAGGTGTAAGTCATTCAGCTGAGCTCTAAGAAGGATTTTTTTCCCCATCAAAGTTTCAAGAAAGGTGATTGGGGTTTGTAAGTATACATTATATTTTAAATGCAGCCTTTTAAGGCTTTTGGCATCTACGGGCTTCTTTTGCTGATAATTGGCGGGGGAAAAGTAGGATGTTTATACTTCTTAATCTCCTTCACCTATTTCATCCCTCCAGGTATAAAATAAATAAGTCGTGGGGATATAACGTACACATAGCGAATATAGTCAATAATATTTCAACAAATCTGTATGGTGATGGGTGACAATGGGTCTTATTGCAGTGATCATTTCATAATGTAAGAAGCTATCAAATTGCTATGCTGTGTATCTGAAGCTAACATGATACTGTATATTAATTATTACTTAATAAAAAATAATTTCCAGCTCTATTTGTTTAGGGAAAAAGAAGAGGGATGCATCCTCAGTAATTAGGGGACAGTGGAAAGAATTGCTATTTTTATTAAACCTAGTAGGTATATCAATATGACCTGGATATGGGGAATTATGACTTTAAGATCAGGAATTAAATTTTTTGACACTTTAAAATTATTAATTTATGTTCAATTTAGTTTTGAGGATAACTTCATTTTTAATATTGCCATTCTTTTTACAAAATATGAAATGATCTGTAGCTCAGTTCTCATCCGGTGAATTCAACATCCAGTTATTTAAAGTGTCATATTTTCCTTGCATTAGGAGTGGATGGGGGTCTATTCCTATCTAAATGTTAATTTGCACCAGAAGGTGAACTGTTCAATTCAAATAGGACAAAACTTCATTGTCAGTCGTCTTCTATGTGAAGGTAGGATAAAGACAGAACTTAAAATTTATCTTGATTTTAAGAATTTTACAGATGTTATCTAATTTAACACTAATAATGCCCTACGAGATAGATATTGGTATTCTCTCTCTGTCTCTCTCTCTCTCTCTGTCTCTCTCCCCTCCCCGTATTAGTTTAAGTTCAGGACAGTGAAACTCTAAGACGTTAATTATTGAATCAGTCATTACTCAGAGCTGTCTGGCTGATTCCAAAGCTACCAGTTTATTTTTCTCTATTTAAAAACTGAGGTTTCGGGCTTCCCTGGTGGCACAGCGGTTGAGAGTCCGCCTGCCGATGCAGGGGACACGGGTTCGTGCCCCGGTCCGGGAGGATCCCACATGCCGCGGAGCGGCTGGGCCCGTGAGCCATGGCCGCTGAGCCTGCGCGTCCGGAGCCTGTGCTCCACAGCGGGAGAGGCCACAACTGTGAGAGGCCCGAGTACCACAAAAAAAAAAAAAAAAAAAAAAAGATTTCATTTTATAAGACCGCTCTCCAGGGAGCTGTTCCTTACAGGATGACATTGAGAGAAATTGTCCAATATGCTTTGAGGAAGTGGCTCCCCTTAAATATAACTGGTTAAATTCTCATCTTATGAAAAAAAATCAAATGGATTAAATTAAGATGCAACAGAGAATTATGATAATTGTCTGGATTTTTTTTCTTACTTATCCAATCTTTTGTCAATATGCTGCTCTTTGTCATCATGGATATACAATATGTAACAAAGTTGTACCTCCATGAGACATGCATAGTGACTAACTCAACCTTGTCTCCCATCATTTCTTTCAGCAGTATTCAGTGGGTATAATCTGACTCGCTCCTGCATGGAAATTCCTATAGATTCCATGGCTTTTCTGTTCTTTCATAATAGATAAACATGTAGCTTCTCATTGCCTTAGCACATCTTAGTTCAGGAAATGGAATGTTCACTGCAAGATAATAATCAATACTATGAACTTGATTTAGTATAAAATCTTTCTCGCTTTGAGACTAGAACTCGATTGATGGCGGGAGACTGCTGAGTGACGTCGGCAGATTTGACACCATTTTACATTCAGCTTCTTTGCATTGATCTTCCTCTCTGCTTCCTCCTTCACAGAAACGAACTGGCTAGTTCACCTGTCATTGAGTTCACTTTCTCTGGATCTGGCAAAAGATTTTTAAAAGTTTCCTCCTTTGGATCCTCTGTCTTGCAGGTTTCTTATTGTTTGTTGTCTTTTTTGTTTGTTCGTTTTCATGGAGCTGGGGCCTTGACTTCATTGTTTTGTTGTTTTGGTGTTTGTTTTGTCATGTTTTGTTTTGTTTTAAGCTTTGCCGGTGATTCTAATGTGTACCTATTGTTTAGAAATATTAATATGACACAACTCCCTAATTAAAACAAAAACAACAAAGAAACTTTGTTTAACAGAAATAAACTACAACAACAAACAAACTTTGTTTAACAGAAATAAGCTATCTCATGCCAGATTTTTATATAGGTATCTCATTTTGGATGGAGACATTTCCACATCTTTAATAAAGGTGGTTGCTTGCTTGCAACAGTTCTTTCTCTCTAGGCATCTGGTAGTTAACTGCAGCTTCCTTTAGCTGAGATTTCCCCACCCATCTGGACAGTTTTCTTGGACATGACACAAAGAAGTTGCTCACCAGAATGTTCTTTCCGACATGGCACACATCTGAATCATGGGAAACACATATCCTTTGCTCCAATACTCTGGACTATCAGGTCAGTCCTAGGGTTTTAGTACTCTCTTGGTTCTGCCCTGCAGAAGCCCATGGGCCAGAGTGACCCCCATACAGGTAGAACAGCTAGAGTCCTGGGAAAAGCCCTCTGCCCTTTAAACTTGAGCTGAAAAAAGGAGTAGATTCACTTCTCTTTGAGGAAAGACGGAACAGTACTAATGGCAAATAAACTAACAGCCAACTAACTAACAGCAAACTAACTGCAAAAATTCTCCTCAAAACACTTAACCCTCTGATTTTTAAAATATTACTTGAATGAGAAAGGGGTGTCCAAGAGTCATGAAATAAGTTTTTAGACATTTTCTTTAAAACTGTGCATGTTGATTTACTCATTTTTGTAGTCTCATAACAGATACTGGCTCCTCAGTTAAAACTCAGGCTGGAAGGATTGAATTTAAGCACTGTATTACCAGCATGTGATAATTTTCCCATTTGTAAAAATACCACAGCCAGCCTTAGAAACTTGGGTGCTAAATCAGAAAAGCAGGTGGCAAACATATTCATATTAATGTTAAGGATTATTAGATAATAGATCTCAATATCATATGTAATATTAAAACCGTGTAGGTCAGTGAAGAAAGCATACTTTGGCTATATTTAACAGGAGGAAATATAATGCAGGAAATGTTTAATCTACATAACATTTTAGAAAAGCTGGAGATCCCAAGATCTGAAAAAGCACTCTGACTTATTATCTCAACTTTATGTAGAACTAAAATGAATAATCTGCTCATCTGAAGACAGATAGCAAAACCTCACATCTAAAGTGTGCACATTTCCATGTGCCAGTTTGCAGAACCCACCGAAGAACAATGGATTTTCAATGCTTTTCATCCATAAAATCTAACCTAGAATCTTCCTAAAGGGATTACCCTGGGTCCCCAGGGAAAAGTGTAGAAGAGGATGGGAAAGGTGCTTACTTAACAACAGACATTCCTACACAGAGATGTCAAATTATTTCCATTGCTAGAACTTACCAAAGATAAAGTAGAAAATATTCTTAGAAGTGGTAGTAGTGATGAAAAATTTATAAATCATCTCAGAAATATATGAAATCTCAAATAAATATATGAACAAGCAAAAAACACCTGTAAAAATAATATCATGTTGTGATATGAAAGAATATAGAATTGAGTTCAAGGAAACTGTGAAAGTATGGTGTTCAGAAGCATAACTGATGATGATGTTAAGTAATTGTTTTCCAAAAACATGTACACTGATTAACCTATCATCAAAACCCTTATTTATTTTCTAGTAAAAGTGACCTTTAGAGAAAATACATTATCACACTGATGGCTTTCACATCTGAGATATGATATTGAAGGGGGCATTGTAGCAGACCTTAACTCATCTTCTTCTGACATTTCTTCTACTCATCAAATTCCTCAGAAAGGATCTCAAGTAAGAGGCAATAAAACCTTTAGCAGAAAGTGACATGAAAGCTTGCCCCTTCATTCCACAGTGTGTGTGACAGGGTGACTCTCTCTAGACTAACAGCACATAGCAGTTTTCTTCATGGAGCACTGAAGTAACAATCAACATAACAAAGGGACATCTTACAATTTAGTACAGTGCACACTTCATTAACTGGATCGCTAGGGGTATGCTAAGTAACCACTCACACACGTCAGAGTGCAATTACAAAGTGTTTGTTTTACACACACACACACACACACACATGCACACACACACAACCCACGTGGCATTTAGGAATTGAGACATCCAGATTTTTCAAAGTGATTGCCCTGAAAGCTAGAACATTTGTATTCTGTTAATCACAATATTAAACCAAGAAACTTGAATTTGCAAGTATGAAGCCAAGTGTAACATATTATTTATTGCTCTTTTCAGATTGGTGTAAGGACTTAGATTTCACCCAAGATTCTAATAGTACCACTTCTTCAAAGAATGTGCAATGAACTTTCAAGGAAAAATGTGATTTTTTCTTGGGCTACTGTTACCCTATTTTATTCACCACAGACATAACTGGGATTGAAAAAAATTGATTCTGACAGATCTTAAACGTTTTTGCCAAGAGCTATATTTTGTAACAACGTGTATGCAGAATAACAAATATTATGAGTTAAAATAAT